>NC_080839.1:68274803-68522318 GCF_030435755.1 Ochotona princeps
TCTCTCTCTCTCTCTCTCTCTCTCTCTCTCTCTCTATATATATATATATATATATATATATATATATATATACACACACACACACATACATACATATATGTGTATATAATAATTCTGCCTTTCAAACAACATAAACAAAATTTAACAGGAAATTTAAATGCGCATGTGAGCTGAACGGAATGGACATGAGAGGGAAGACTGTGTAGTGTCAATCCCAATGCCAAAGATCAGAGGATGAACTAGTCCAGAAAACATTTTTAGAAGTGAGCTAAGTGAGCTTACACTGACTTTGAACAGTGGACAAGATGATAGGTTAGTTGGTCTTGAACATATCACAGCAAATGCCCACTAGGGTTGACGATGTGCTTGGGGCTATGGTGAATAAAACCTAGAAAAATCTCACCATGATTGGCTGGTTGCGGAAACAGATTTCCGAACTGATTTTTTTTTTAAAGATTTTATTTATTTCATTACAAAGTCAGATATACAGAGAGGAGAGACAGAGAGGAAGATCTTCCGCCCGATGATTCACTCCCCAAGTGAGCCACAACGGGCCGGTGCTGCGCCGATCCGGGAACCTGGAACCTCTTCCAGGTCTCCCACGAGGGTGCAGGGTCCCAATGCATTGGGCCGTCCTCAACTGCTTTCCCAGGCCACAAGCAGGGAGCTGGATGGGAAGTGGAACTGCCGGGATTAGAACCGGCGCCCATATGGGATCCCAGGGCTTTCAAGGCGAGGACTTTAGCCGCTAGGCCACGCCGCCGGGCCCCGAACTGATTTTTTATTACAAGATCCCACCCTATGGTTCAGTCCTCAAAGGCCCACAGTACTTGGAGCTGGGCCACACAGAGGTTGGGAGCCAGAACCTCAAACCAAGTCTCTCACATGGGCAGCAGGAGTACAACTACTTGAACCCTCACAGCTCAAACATGACACGTGGCAGCCCTGGTAGCATCCTACACCCTCAGCTAACTGCTCACCCCAAAGGATTCTGACTCTGATTCTTTGTTGATGCTCCATGAGTGCTGAAAGAGGACGAGACTGAGTGGTTCCTTTCTCAAAGTAACCTTGAGAGAAATGATGTAACAGCAGATGGAACTCGTGTTGTTGACCTGCCCCCACGGCTCACCCCCACGCACACACACCTGTGACCTCCCACCAGCAGTCCATCAAGCCCTCAGGTCTAGCTATAAAGCAGGTTCAGCTAGAACTACATCCCCAACTGTGACTCCCATCAGGAAGCCTCTGACAGCACCCCCAAGTTCAATGCGTCAATATAAAATCTAATGTCTCACAGGTTTCAGGTAGGTGAGACCAGCAGGCCCCTCATGTTAACTAGAAAGTGAGCTCCAAACATCGCCTTCATTCAACCAGCATCAGTTACTGTGCTTGTGAAATGGGAATAACAGAGCTGTTGGGAGGAACAATTATTAAAAAGGAGTTATGAAGAATTTCACCACACAAAGTGCTTGTTAGAACCGAGAAGTGCTCAATACACTCTTCACAATTCCCCCAGGAACAGGCGAATCCCATTTGTAGAAATATCACAAGCTTGCCTAGACAGCAAGTATTTTGAAGCGTGTGCCTCACCATTTAGTCTGTCATCTTGCAAAGCAGCTCATTATTTCAGAAATATGAGCATTTTGAAGGTGCTGCCGCAGTTCTCAATCACAAGCTTCCACTGCTTTTATTTAAAATAAGATCCTCTGAAAGCTGTCTGCAAATCCACATCTTTGCACATGGGTCTCAAGTCGCAGTTGTGTGTGTGTGTGCACTTCAGATATGATGTCTCTCTTAATTATCTCTGTTAGAATGATCCTTCGTCTTTAGAATTCTCCTTCAATTGAACAATAAGAGGAAGAAATCACTTTCTCCTGTACACCTCATTGGAATGAGCTTTAGTGAGAAGTTAACTTGGCTAATTTGTTTGCTTTGCATAATTATTATAATCACCCACTAAGTACCACCGATGAGTAAGCACTAATATCCTGCAAGAACATCACAGAGACTTTTAATAAAAGCCTTCCTTGGAGTCCAAGGAATATAGTTATGCTTCCTTCCTTATCATCGGGAGACAAAGGAAAGAGAGAAATGGAAGTGCAGTTAAAACCCTGAGTGTAACTGAACTCGGATTTCCCTGTGAGAGGGTGACAGTGAGTAGAAGTGTGAGGACAGGGGTATAAAGGAAAAAGACCGACTATGCTACAGAAGGCCATGTGGCAAAATGGTTAGGGGTGATCTGGAATCAGATGGCCCGAGTGTGATGTTTCCATCTAAAACTCACTGTGGAGCTTGGGCATGTTATCTTATTTGTCCGGGACCAACCCCCTCATCTGTACAATTCAGGCAATAACAGTGCACATCTCTAATTTATATTGCGAAGATCCAATGAGAAATAGGTAACAAAGCCTTTGACACAGAAGTGCCCTTTGCATTTAGCAGATGTCAGTGGCGATGACACAGACTGGGAGTGATTCTGAGGAGCAAACCCCAGAGCTTCCTCTCAGGAGACAGTTACAAGAACAGCAAGCCACGCCCACTCACCTGTGCCCAACTCCTCTCACCATGGAAAGCAGCAGGAGAGGGCAGAGCTGCCTGACAGGCGGAACACCTGGCCTTGGCTTCCAGCTCTGGCTGCAATCTGCTCCACCAGTACCCCAAACGCTCTGCGAGCTAACCTTGTTCTTCTTAGACTTCGTTCTGTAAACGCAGAACTGGGAAAAGAGTAACTCTGCCGGTGTTTGTTGCAGAAATGAACAAAAGAATGCAGGTAAAAACACTTTTCACACCTAGACAATCTAGCAGTTGGAGCTCTGACCGTATCAATACTAAACACTCATAGCTATGTCCAGTTTGTTACATTGTAGATACATACATTTTAATTTACTCAACATCTGCATTTGACAACAAAGCACAGGATTTTACTGCCCTTGGTCCTTAGAATCCATGTCCTCTGGGGACAGAGTATGACAGTGAGTGGCTGGGACCTCGAACCCCAAGCCCATGCCTGTTTTCCACAGGTGTCTGACACGAGGAAGACTTCAAGAGGACTTGACATTGCATGTGCTCATTAGACACAAACTGTCACGAAGACAACACTGCTGATATTGAGGCTGAACACGTAATTTAAAAAACAAACAAACAAACAAAAACAAGTGGTGGGAATTTCATCTAAGGCAGTGCTCTTGTTGGCCATTCAGTAATCTTACTCAATGTCCTCACGGGAGTAGATGCTGCTGGTTGTCACAGAGAGTTGTAGTCCTGTTAAGCTCACAGGAGCTATATAAAATGTGGAGGACACACAAGGTCTCAAAAAGTTTATTAACATGCGTATCATAGGGAAAGAAAAAAAAACCTTTCAGTAGGAAACAGATTGGTTAAGGTAATACTGAGGTGGGACACCCCACAATCATCATGGCGACCAAAGCTGGAAGCATTGCCGGGTAACAGTGACTGTAATGTGAGGGCAAGAAATGAAGTAAGCATATTTGGAAGACGTTTTAGATTGTAGAATGCTCTGGATTTATTTCTCGAGTAGTTAGCATTAAGAAGAGACAAGTGAGAGAGATGCCGGCCACATGGCTGCTTTGCTAGCTGGGAGACGCTGACACACCTTTGCCAAAACAGTCACCTAGCGGGGCGGAGAGCCAAGCACGGGAGAGCAGCAGTTCTGCATTGAAGGAGATTATGAAGCCACCAAGGGGGATGTCCAGTGGATGTGAGAAAGCTCAGGGGCAAGCAGAACAGCTTTGGGAATATTACAGACTTAATTGTAACACCCCAAAATAGAATGAAGTCCTGAACCCAGTACCCCCAAATGTCACCTTATTGGGAAAACAGGCGGTAAGCTATTGTGATGAGACAAAATGAGGTCACACTGGCCTGTGTTGGGTTCTGAGGCCAATGGAGTCGGTGTCCTTAGGAAAGAGAGAAAAGTGTGCTTACAGAGGGAGGCTGACATGTTGTAAGGTCAAGCCAAGGAACCTGGGGGACCACAAGAGGCTGCAAGAAGCAAGCACAGATCCTTCGAGAGAGGCCTAGAAGACGCAGCAGGCCCTGGGACTTTACAGCTGTCAGTGGCACTTTATGCCTAGGAAGACAAGACAGACAGGTAAAACTGGCAGTCATAAGCTAAGAGTGGTGACTTAGGTCCAAGTTGCAGCCAGACACAAAACTGGATGGCCCCAGGCTCAGAAGCTCTAAGACTTAAAGTTCAGGTAGAAGATAAACAAAGACAGGGAAGGACACACATGTTCCTTCCAGATGCTGGTGGGGTTGCTGAAAGAAGTGATGAGGAGTTTAATTAGACTTGTCAGAGAGGTACCCAGACCCCTCAGTTCTGTGGGCAATGGATGGCTGAAGGCAGAAGGCCTGGAACGGCCATGGCAAGTCAGCCCTGGCTCCTGGGGGAACCTCTCCTTGGGGCAGGCCAAGTCTTGTTACACTAGCCTTTAAAAACATCTTGCTTTTAGCAGCCAATTAAAATGCAATGTGTGTTTCAAAGTTTAAGATCCAAAGTTCATTTGGGGAGAACAATTCTCATCCCATTAGTTAACACAAAAAAATAGAAATTGTTTTCCGAGATCTTAATATGGAGGCTTTCAGCAGGTGAGTTAAGAGGTTGTCAACCCTGCCTCAAATGAGAATCACCTTCAATGTTTCCTTAAAAAATACTAATGCTTGCAGTCTGCTTACACAGAATTCTAATCTTTTTTGTCTCCAGAAGAATCCAGGTATTGGTGTTACTAACATTTCATGAGAGGCTTCTGTGCAGCTAAGGTTAAGAGCCACTGGAAGAGCATCAGGGCCTAAGTGTTGGCCTTCTGGTTTCCTATCAGTTTATCCATAAGGCATTTTGACTCCCTTCCTCTTTCTTTTAGGGCAAAATTAGGCTGTATGTGTACAGAGTGTGTATTTCCATGTCTGTGTTTACTTACGTTATTACATCGGTGTACAAGATTATATCTGTACATCATACGGGTTCATTGACTTATTGATGCATGCAGCAAACATTTATCAAGCATCCCTAAGTGCATAAGGTCATTGGTAGTTGTTTAAGTATTAAAAATACACTGAGACCCTCAATCTGTGCAATACAGTCTGGGTGGGAAACAGAATAATCCACAATAATAGATGATGGCAGGTTCAGCATGGTAGCCTCACCTTGCATGCGCCAGGATCCCATGTGCACACCGGTTCTAGGCCTGGCTGCTCTAGATCCAGTCTAGCTCCGTTTGTGGCCTAGGAAAGCAGTAGAGGATGGCCCAAAGCCTAGGAACCCGCGTGGGAGATCCTGAAGAAACTCCTGCCTCCCAGTTTTGGGTCAGCTCAACTCTGGCCATTGTGGCCACATAGGAAATGAAACAGCAGATAGAAGATCTTTCTGTCTCCTCTCTGTAAATCTTTTGAAAGAAAAAAATAATAGATGATGGCAAGTGTGTAAGCAGTAGAACAAGGAGGTTCAGGCTTGCCTAACCCCCCTTGTTTTCTTAGCCTTCTATAAAGAAAATATGAAACACTGAAATTCAAGGAGCATAATATTTAAAAAAAAAATTTAAATATTTTAGCATAATTATGTTACCTCTGTATTTCTGGCTTAATACTTAAATGTAAACCAGGGACACAGTGACATTTTACTACTAACTACATTCATATGCATCTTCAAAAATGTGGACTTATCCTACACAGCAACAGTATTGTTACCACTGCTTTAAGTGGTTGTTGAAAACAAGTTAACAATAATTGCTAAATATCCTCAAGTAGCCTGGCTGGACTTGTGTTTTAGCAAGATAATTCTGCTGACTGTGTAAAGTGTTGTTTTCTTCTTAGCTTTATAAGAAGGTGTGTATTTCTATGTGTATGTGTCAATGTGGGGAGAAATGTGTATAATGAACTCAGTTCACATGGGTATCGTTGCACTCACCTGTGCTGGGTTGTGCCGGGAGTTGTGTGGCTCAAGCACCAAGATGAGGCCTCAGAACACCAGTACTTCCAGTTCCCTAACACTCAGGGATGGGAGGTAGCTGCTTGCTGCACTGGGCTGGACCCCAGGATGATGGACTGCTGTACTAGTACATGGCAGGGACCGAGTGCCTAACTGGCACCAAAGTTATCATTTTGCCAAGACATCTTAAACTCAGTAGGAGACAGAACAGGAGAAGAGACAGTGGTGTGGCAAGCAAATTAGGGTCTAACAATCCGGAAAACATCTGGAATTTGATCAATTCACAGTGAGCAAGCCATTTGCAGAAAACAAGGTTGATAAAGAAAGGTTGTGCCGGTGAGTGGGAGGATGGCCAAGCTGAGGGGCTGTCAGGAACCTGGGCCACTCTCATGAGGTCACCAAGGAAGCCCAAGGTATGGGAAGGGAAGGAAGCTCTCTAGGAGAGGCCCAGAGTGCTGGTTATCCATAGAGGCTGCTCACAGAAGAGCCGGGAGTGTATTGTCTCTCCCTTCTGACTGCTCCCCTTGGTAATCTTAGACAGCCACAGGCAAAGGATTGGAGGCCTGGGATTTTGTGAAGGAATAGAGATGAGCAGTTGAAACGCGCACTGCTCAGTACATGCTACAGTCTCCCCTGGTGCCCAGAGGGAATTTTGGGACATGGCCATGTTCCCACAGAACCTATCCTGGAATGCCTTTTTACTTTCAGAATATTAAAATGAGATGGATTCTGATCACATGGAAATGGTATTGACAAGCCACAGGTTGCAGGCAGAGTTCAGGTGGAGGCTCATGGGAACCCATGCCTCCTCACCTGCTTTCTGCCTTATCTTCACTGCTCAGAACCAGCAAAAGCAATTCCATTGAGTGCTTAGAACATTCCTTCACATATTTCAACAATGCAGAAAACATCATTAAATATTGGCTTGCAAAATAAACAGATCCAGCCTCCATTTTCACTGCTACCACTTCCAAGCAAAGGGCTTAAGCAAAGTGCTTCTCCCTTCTGAACTCCCTTTCCCGCTCATAGAAGTGGGACGGTAAGACGTGCCTCGCTGTGTTGCTGCGAACAGTCACTGGGTTTAGGTTATGACGGTGTTTTAAATTAAGCTCATATTTATAGAGGGCACTGCCTATGTCTAATACTTTTGCATTTCTTAAAAGTAATGAGACATTTCAAGATGGCTAAATAGGGAAAGACTTGCTGCTTTTGACAAGAGGGAGGCAGAAGAAAAGCAGAGGAACTGCACTCCCAGGGGACTGTTGAAGCGACATGGGCAGTGGAAATTCTAAAGAAGCGGTGGAGCACTGCAGGCAATAGAGACATACAGGAATGAGCAGGGACACCACCACAACGCCCACTGCCTGGGGCTGGGGAAGATCCAACTTTTGGGAGAGAAGTGAGATCAGACTGTGGTAGCCCAGTCACCAGTGATATTGCTTGAGGTAGAACACTGCATACCACACTGGCGTTGAGTCCAGCCTGGAGCCTCAGCAGGTGCAGGTACCCACCTAACCCCATAATAGAAAAGCACATTTCTTTCTCTCCATCCAGGATAAAGCACCATCTGCAATTGAATAGAAGTTGTGTGGGCTCATGAGTGTGCAACCACGGTATTTTAAATTTGGCAGCCTTGGTATCCACTTAGGATTATGAAGTGCTCCTATCCCCTCCCCAACCCTCACTCTGTGAGGACTCCTTGGGTTCGGACTGCCAAGGTGGAGCACCGACAGGCATCTGGTTCTGGGAATGCCTGTGCTCTCTCCAAGGATGGGGCAGGTTCTCAGGGCTGAGGGTGGATCCCTGTATCCCGTGGCTGTGGGTGCCTTGCCTGTGAGGACGCTGGGCATTCTGTGGCTGCACAAGAATTTGTGTGCTGTATATTTATTGAATTTTCAGTCCTGGCTGTGGTTGCCTGGGAAGGGCAAGACCAAGTGATTTCATGGTCCTCATAGCGTCCTAGGATTGGACACTCCCGATCCCGGCTACAGGCCACAGACAGTGGACCCAGAAAGAGGGAGAAGAGCTAGCTGCACCCTGGCGCAGGTTAGCTGGAAACCCAGAAGAGGTGAAAGGGCATAATTTGACCTTTCTCCATGAAGGACATCACTATCTCCATGGGGTTTGTTTCTTCCTTAAGGCCCATGAATGTCTTGTAAATCTCTACTACCTACTCAACTCTCTGCAGGGCCTGACCCCAGAAACGGGAAGGAAGGAGATCCTTTTAGTGTGTCTTTTTAGTTTTAATTTATTCATAAGAATCATGCAAGAGTAACTGGCTTAGACAAGATTTTGCTCCCAGAGCTACTATTGATTAGCTTTATTTGAGCACAAAATGCAGGCGTTATTAAAAGGGCTACATGAGAAGTAATTGCATCCGGGGGGATTGCATGCACGTTCAATTTAGTCCCGACCTGACAAAGAAATTGGCCTTTTTTCTCATTGTAATTACAACAAGCTCAACTTTTTACCAAAACTAGATTTCAAATTTGGGCATATGGTTATATATTCAATAAAGTTTTATTCTTACAAGTTGGCGGGTGGGGGGACATCTCAGGATACTAAAAAAAAATTAAAAACAATAAAGCATGACTTGAAGTTAATCCTGGGAACTGCCCTTCGTAGCCGAGAGGAGGTGGAAACAGGCAGGAAAGGCTAGCTTCTACGGCAAGGAGCTCCGTGATGGATCTCCTTGCATTCATCACCATAATGCTCAAGCTTGGGCTGTAAGATGTCTCAACTCTCAATCAAAGAATAAAAAGTGCTGGATTAGCTTTTTTATTCTTCCGTGTAATTGCATTTCCTGCCATCTGGACTGGTAACATTAGAGAGAGTGTGTTATGAGACGGAGGGCACATTTGACCCTGAGGCATTTGGAATACAGTGAGCAGGTCATTTTTGATGGTTATTTCTGGGAAAAATCCACTTGCCTGGAGGCAAAGAGACTTGCGTTTTATTTCGAAACATCACTTTGAACCTGGGATAAGACACTAGTGTAGTAGAAATAAAAATCTCTTAAGACTATAAATACATATTTAAATTGGAAGCCAAAAATACACTTAATAAAAATCCTAAAAAAAGGCTTATCATTAATGTCAGAGAGGAAAAAAGTCACCATTTCCATGCTTATCGTTCAGCAAATACAAAGTCACGCCATTGGGGGAAAAGGAGAGATAAAGGTGTGAGGTAGAAATCAAGAAATGTTTCCTGTGTTGTGTGGATGGCAGAAGGTTGCTCCTTTCCAAAATCCAAGCCAGCCCAGGCAAAACACATTAAAACAGGAATACATCTTCACCAATATACACAGTTCATATTAAATTGCTCTTATACACAAAATAGAAACATGAGAAGATAGAAGAAAAGACCTAATTTACAGTGTCACCCCTCTGTAATAAAATACCTTAGAATCAACTTGAGAAACTTGTAGAATCCACATGAAGCAAAAGGGAAAACTACCGAGAACCATAAAATAAGATTTAGCATCATGCTACCTGTTGACATGGGACACTAAATTTTGAAAATGAAAGCACAAATTCCACAAAATAATATATAGTTTTCATATGGTTTAAATTGAAATACCACTGAGATTTTTCAACTGACAATGATGCTGAAGATTTTCTGAAAGAATATATGTTACCCATCACCTAAGAAAATTCCAAGAAAATCTATCAAAGAGAGGACTCTAATCTTACCACATATGAAAATATATTGTGAGGTATTAGGAGTACATAGTTTGTTACTATTAAATAGTAAAATTCATTGTATAAGAAATTCCATTAAGGCAACTGGCTAAGCATTAGAGGGAGAAAAGTTTTATTAACCTTATCTAATATCAGTCAGTCAACAAACTAGCAGAGCCCTAGTTCAAAGCACACATATAAATACACATGTACAATATATATGAATATAATATACATAGTATATATACATGTATATTTATATGTAATCCCTAAGTTAGGACAAAATACTCTGAAACTATTAGAGAAAATATTAATACATAAGAATGAGTAACATCTTTATAGCAAAAAAAAAAGAATCACACATTGAGCTGAATAAATTATGCATATCAAAAAGCAGAGAATTTCCTTAACATACAAGGAGTTCAGAATAATTAATGAATAAGGTGAACAACAGAAAATGGAATAAATGATATAAATATTCATAGGAACAGATATACAAATGGTAATAAAGATAAAATCAGTTCAACTCGAAGCATCATTAAAACATTTCAAGTTAAAACAGGATACCACTTCTTAATAATTTGATAGAAACTAAATTATTTAATATTATAGTCAGTGCTGGCAAAGATGGACACACTTTCTCATAAACAGTTCCTAAGTATGTACGGTTGATTTTTTTGTTTGTTGCTGGAGCATTTTAGTGATATAAATCCATTTTAAAAACCATGATCTTTTTTCTGAACTTCATCATTTGAAAAGAATTAGAAATATCTCCTCGCAACAATTTTGAGATAAAAATACCTCTAAGTGCACTATCAATTTTGTAATGATTAGAGTGGGTTTCATGTATGATAGAAGGACATGTCATGACAAGCAATAAAGTCCACAGACTCCACTGGGACCAGATCTCCGTGATCTAGCAGGTGCAAGAGCAAGGTGCAGACAAGGCAGAGCCCTGAGCCTGGTGAACAGGAACTCTATAACAGGAAAGGATGCTCATTTAAATACGTGGCAAGGTACACAAGAAAAGGTTGCCAGTAATCCCTTTTGGGTAAAGAGAGGAAAGCACTTTTGGTTTATGCTGTCCTGAAGTTCCTTTTTTTTTTTTTAAAGACTTATTTATTTGAAAGACAAGGTGCAGAAACAGGAAGAGAGCTCTCCCATCCCCTCTTCACTACCCAAATTCCTGTGATGACTAAGGGTGGGCCAGACTGAAACAAAAAAAACCCCCAACTCCATTCTGGTATCCAGCGTGGGTGACAGACTAAAGTACCTTAGCCATCATCCACGGAATTAGCAGGTGCGTTTGAAAGGCGAGTGGCTGGCGATCCGCTGCTTCCTCAAGGATTGCAAGCACGTTTAACATGCTATGTTACCAAAATAGGGCCGGGCCCTGTAGTTCCTTTTAAACAATGTAATGGCAATAAATGAGGACATTTTTGTCTCGCCTCTTTTTTTCATGGATTTAACTTTCTTGTATTATTTTACCAGGTGTCTGGCATATCACCACTAGATCTTTGATAAAGATGGCCTCACTTTGGTTCTTGAAGAAAGACTTCAAAATCGGATTTAGTCAAGCAAAAAATGAAGTAAATTTGGCACAGCAAACGTACTCATCAGCAGGGCAGGATCAGCAAGCTGCCCAAAGAGCATGGCCCTGACCAGCTATCGGGAACGTCCTTGGTTGCTCGTATCTCTACTGAGAGGTGCAAAATCTCTACATAATAGTGGGGTTTCCTAGAAAGGGTAGCAGAAGCCTGTTTTCGGTGTGACACGGTATGATCAGATCTGTCAACACTATTTAGAAAGTGGAATCCAGCTCAGGGCAGGGCCTATCTGACCCCACCTTGTGTATCTCTTGATCAGCTGCAATTTTACCTAGGCTTAAGGCTGGCATGCAAGTCCCCAAGGGTCACGAGAGGGTCCTCTCATGCTTACCTACCTGACTATTCTAACAAAACTGAACAGTAAAGTTTAATAATCAAAAATGACCTAGAAAAATCAATATCAATACTTAAGCCCAGAAAAAAGAAAGTTAGAATTCACTGATCATTTTCTTACCACTTATATAAAGGCACTTGGAAAGGATAAATGCATTTCTTCCATGACATGTTAAACATATCTGCCTCCTTGTTCCGGCTCTGAACCCCCACCCTCCCTGCTTTGGAAACCCCCCAAAACAAATAAACAAACATATAAACAAACTTTAAAAACCTAGAATAAATAGACAAACAACAAGGAAAACATAGAATCAGACAGGAAATGGCCAGCGTGGATTTACTCATACCTCACTAGGTGGGACACAAAGACTAGTTACTCCTCACTAAGGTATTGAAGATTTCTCTGCACACTCCTCCTAAAACTGTTCTGCACCTTAATTGTTGATAAATGTCTTGTTAGAGTTATAAGCCAGTTTAGACTATCCTAAAATCTGCCAAGTTCAGCAAAGTTATGCTTTAACACTATAAAATGCTAAATATTAAAACGAAAATAGACACGAGACAGCTGAATAGTACCCCATAGCCATTTTAAGGTGTATAGCAGCCGGTTCTGTATATAAACTAAAATTGAAATGTCAATGAGCTAATCACAGGATGTGGTTCAGAACTTGCATTTTTAATTTTTTTAATATACTGGTTACTCAAAACCATGTCAATTCCATAATGTTGTAAATTGTTGTTGATGTTATGTTTGGACTCTTAATTGATTGGATGATATTCTGCCAACTCTACCTTCTGACCAGAAATGGTCTCCCCAAGAAACTCTTCAATTCATCTGGACAATAAGATGCTGGACTCTATGCTTGGTATATGTTTGCAAAGAAAGAATCTTGATTGAATTTTAACTGTAATGCTGCAACAAGGTGGAGGAATCCACCATGGGGGGGGGGAACTTGGGGAGGGATTGGGGGATTCCCAGAGCCTATGAAACTGTCACATAATGCAATGTAATTAATAAAAAAAAATCATCTGGTCTATAAAACAAACAAACAAACAAACAAAAACATATCTGCCTGCATTATGTTTCAGTGGGATCATGTTTTCTGCTTACTGGTTTGTTTTACATTTGCTGTATCATAAACGTGTATCTGTCACTAACATGGATTTCTGTCATCATTTTCAACACATACATAGGATCACACGTGGTATTAATGCACATTTCTGCTTTATTGTTCTTGTTGATCTCAGTCTGATGGCTGGTGAGTTCATTTGGTTATACTTGTACTTTTCTCTTTGTGGTATATTCCTATAAGTGAATATTTACTAAACATGGAAGTGTACAGCAAAGAAAAAGAATGGTTTTAATGTCAATTTAAAAAAAAACAAAAGCTCCCAAAATAAAAAGTGTTCTCGTTAAACCAAAACATTTGAGAATGAGAATTCTTTGAAAGAAAGTGGCTTACTGAGCCACTATTCGAGCCTGGTGGGCTGGGGGGTCAGGAGTGGTGGAGAGAGGATCTGGTTTTGAGGAATTTACATTAATTATAGGTAGAAATGTCAGGATGGCAGGAAGTGGAATTAATTTGGGGATAGGCAGAAGGCCCAGAAGGAGATGGACTTGTTAATTCCAGACTGGTTAAGGTTAATGGCCAGCAGACTTTGTGTAAGTGCTAGGCTCTGCCAGGGCCTTTACATCAGGTTTTGCCAACATTCAGGAACGAAGAAGAGTTTATCAGCAGCTACCTTTCCTGACCTCTTTCCACTTCCACCCTCCACCTTCTGAAACTGAATTTTGAACGTTTCAGAATTTATAAATCACCTTTCAGAATTCACGTTCCAACGACTCTCTCACCAAAACTGAGAAGGCCTATCTTGTCAAGGCTGCCTCCAGGGCAACTTCTCAACATTACACATCTCAACATTACATTACAATAGAACATTGCATGTTGCAGCTTTAAGTACTTAGATGGATGCGGGAGCTTTCAATCTTGTCCTCTTCATCAGTACGCTCGTGTTTACATTTTATAACCTTGGTTTAGCCCTTCTAGCTTGAAAACATGCTTTAATTCCTAGTGTCACCAGACAGTGACAACTGCCCAGGATCCAAGTCCTTGACTGCACTTCAAGAAGAAATTCAAGGGTGGGTGGCAGAACAGTCAACAGTGAGCCACAGCATTTAATTGAGAAAGCAAAGATACATATTCCATGGTGTGCAGCTTGTTCAGAAGGGAAGGAGAATGGTCCATCTCTGAACTGTTAAAATTATGTTAGAGAAAGCAGAGATATATGCTACTAAAGGGGGTGAATGTTTATGTTTTTTCTGGACTATAGATGAAAACTTTGCAGATTCTATCTAGCACTCCTTTTTGCTCCTTATATGGTCCAGTGTTTCCTGTTGAGGCATCTGGCAGGTGCCCCCTGGGTTTGCCAGTGTATCAGATGAGCCGATGATGGGCCATAGGTCAATTGAGTCAGCCTTGGTTCCTTAACTAGTATGAATCTGGTCCAGCAGGGGGTCTGTTTCTCCTTCAAGCAGGGGCAACCAGACCCTGAGATCACAGGGACTATGACCTCCAAACAGGCTGCACTGTTTCCTCTGAGACGTTAGCAAGGTTAAGTCCTCCTCTCTGTTTTTTCTTCTCCAAAATTGTTATGGCCATTTTTCACATTATCATCTTTCCTGATGAAATTTAGAACTATTTTATAACAGACATATTAAACTGACAGGTGACATATTCTAATTGAGGAGAGTTTAGAGTTTCATATTATTGGCAACTGCACTACATTCTTACAGTCATGATTGGTTCTCATTTGATAGTTCGCCTCATATCAGTCCCACATCTCCATTAAGTTTATTCTTACAATCAGGTGCATTTTATTGTAGTGCATCAGTAGTTATCTTTTCTATATTAAGAACAGAAAGATATTTCTATACTCTAAAGTGACTTCCTCATGAGCTTTTACTGGTTCCACTGGGTCTGTTTCCTAGTTGATGATTTTTGTTTTTTCTGGATATAGAATTATCTATTTGCAAATAAAGCTGATACCTTTGCCCTTTCAGACAATTCTTTCAAATCCACTTTCAAACAGCTGAATGGTTTTCTGTTAAATATTTGTAATATCTATACCATAACACTTATATATATGCATATATTTACACATTTTTCTTTTTTGAAAAAATTATTTTATTTGAAAGTAAGGCTACAGAGAGTGGGGAGAGAGAAAGAGCCAAAGAGAGAGAAAATGGAGAGGTCAGAAGGGAGGAGGAGGGGAGGGACAGTGAGTGAGAGAGAGAGAGAGAGAGAGAGAGAGAGAGAGAGAGAGATCTTTCATCTAGAATGTCTAGAGATGGGTTAGGTAAATCCAGGATCCATGAGCTCCATCTGGGTCTCCAAAGCACCTGGGTCATTTTCTACTTGCTCTCCCAGGTAGGCCATCAGCAGGGAACTGGATCAGAAGTGGAACAACCAGGGTTCAGATCAGCACCCAAATGGGATGCCAGCATTGTGGGCTGCAGTGTTATTCACTGGAGCGCAACACCAACCCTTCTGGTTTTTTTCCTTGAGTACAAGGTTGTCCTACCATAGGTGTAAGTTTCAAAAAGTTTATGGAAGTGTGATTTAAAATAATTTTATTTTACCATAAACATTTTAAGATTCATGCATAGTTTTTCACAGTGTGCATCTTCCACGAACACCCCTTGTATATTGGTATGCATTTAGACATACCTCAATTGAGCACCCAAGAAGGTCATGTTCTGAATACCAATGAGTTTACTTCACACAGTGAATAGAAACATAGTTCGAATATATTGCTGTGTCTGCCATTCTGATGTCTTGCCCTACAACATTTTGGGATTACATATGAATTCTTTTTGTTTTTTTTTTTATTAACCTGTATGCAATACTTATGCCTTTTCTGTGGGTGCTACACTACATTTCAATCTCAGAATATATCACAATATGATTAGATCAGACAGCATTTTTATTTCCTTATCTTTTTGTTATGTTTGGAGCCTACTAGCTTCACTCTCCCAATTACTGTTATAACATGTACATGTTATTATGGATTATAAGGGTTCTACTGTGCTGTGAAATACCTGAACCTATTATTTCTACCTGTGTTTTGGTACCCAATATGCTACCTCTCTCTATCCTATTGTCTGTCTTCTATCAAGAATAGTTAAGTTGATTTTTGTTAACCATAACTGTAAGAACATCACTGAATAACCAGCATGACTTCAGACCTCTCTAGCAATGTGTGGCAGAGTGGAAAAAGACTATCTCATTCACGTTACAATAAACAAACAGGAACCTAGGGCTCCTGCAGGTGTTTGATTTGTCCCTGATGATTTCAAGGAGGAATATTACTGCCAAGGGGAAGAGAATCACTCCTGGTGAAACCAAAAGAGCAGCAGTGTGAATAAATGCCGGTGCCTTGCCTGCAGTGTATCCTGGAATTCTGTGTTTAGTGAATGAATGCACTAATGTTGGCATGTCCTGAAGTTTTACTTATAATGAGCTTCTATTCATTAAACTTTAAAAAGGTCAGCTCTGGCTCTACCCTTGGATATAAGATGCTCTCATCTATTATCATGGTGTATGAGCCTGAGTTCTGGCTCCACTGCGGACACTAACTCCAACTTTCTGCTCTTGTACATTCTAAGCAACAGCAGAGGATGGCGCAGTATGTTCCCTCTTGCCTGCGTAGGAGACCCAGAATGAGTTTCTGACTCCTGCTTTGGTCTAACCCTGGCTGTTGTGTGTATGCACTTGTGAAGTGAATCGGTGGATGATTCTCTCTCTCTCTCTCTCTCTCTCTCTCTCTCTGTCCTTCTCTCTTTCTTTGTCCCTTTCAGATCATATAAATCCTAAAATAATGTCAGTGCTTCCTGTAATTGATGCTATCATATTGCCTATCATATGAAAATGCTATACGGGAACTGTTTACAAATATTTTAAAACTTCCTCCTTAATATTATTAAAAAACATTTTACCTTTGAAAACTGCTTTATAAAACTAATACCCCCACATATTACTTATTGTGTTATTTTTTAGCCAATAATTCTGTCAATACTTTTATTCTGGGGATCATTTAATTTTTGATGCATCTTCTGAGCAATATATCACTACATTTTTTGTGACTTAGCATAGTCTGAAACTCTTTCCTTCTTACAAAGGAATTTGACATCTATATTATTAACATTTCACTACTGTCAATCTTTTCTTAGTTTATGTTAAGCTCTCCTTGTGATGTCTTTTATTCCTGTTTTATTCTATGTGTTACTTTGTTTTACTCTGTGTTTAACAATTTCAAAGGTATTAATACTCTTTTAATTTTATTACTAGTTATGTAAGCTTTAAAATAGGTGTTAAGATAACTAAGAAAGGAGAAAAATTAGAGAAACAAATAGACAGGCTAGCAGACTGGCCAAGAAATCTCTCTTGCTGCTTTACTCCCCAAATGCCTCCCCAAATAGCCAGGGCTGAGCTAGGCCAACCTGGGAACTCAGTCCAGGTCTTGCAAGTGAGTGACAGGGAGCCAAGTACTTGAGTCACCACTTATTGCCTCCCAGGATGTGAATGAGCAGGAGCCGGAAATGCAGAGTAGAGTTAGAACTCAACAAGTTCTTGGCCATGGGAACCAGGCATCTCAAGCAGAGCCTTAAGCACTGTGCCAAATGCCCATCCCTCATGTTGGTGTCTTTCCATGATGTTTGTCTGAAATGCAATATTCTGCAAGTTTTAAAAAAGATTTTACTTGAAAGTCACAGTAACAGAGAGAGAGGGAGGGAGAAATGCAATAACAATGGGAGCTGGGCCAGTCCGAAGCTGGGAGCCAGAAGATTCTTCTAGACCTCCCAGGTGAGGGTAGGGGCCCTAGGCCCTGAGATGTCCTCTGTTGCTTTCCCAGGCACATTAGCAGGGAGCTGGATGGAAAGTGGGACAGCCAGGAACTCTATCCAGGTCTCTGACATGGGAGCAGAAATCCAAGTATGTGAACAATTAACTGCTGCCTCCCAAGAGCATTAGCAGGAAGCAGAGCGAGTCAGGACTCCAGCATTCACTCTAGTGTGGGATATGGAGGTCTCATGTGGCAGCCCAACCCACTGTGCCATCACACTGCACTGTATAATTTTTAGATGGAAGGTGGTCAACTCTGATCATGTCTGTAGCTCAGTATGAGGTGGAGTACCTTCTTCCTGGTTTGTGTCACTGTATTTATGTTCTAACACCAAGGAGAAAACTCATCTATGCATACTGAGAAACTCAAGCAGTCTCAGCAGGTGGGAGCTCAGAGCTGAGACCTGGAACGTTCTGGCTCCCTGGTAAGTGCTGCGTCTCCATTTGGAGGGAGGAAGCTTAGGCACACACCACAATGTTTCTAGCCCTCTGCAGGGTTTGGACATCAATTCCAAGGTGAAAACTCAGAGTCACTCCACTGTCATTGATATCGGTGGGAAGTCGGCACATGTGAGAGACGGACATGCTGTCTTGTCACCCGGCTCATGCCCACTTGAAAGCAAGTTTCTGAACTTTCTGCTGTCACTTTATTCTCAGCAAAAAAAAAAAAAAAAAAAAAAAAGCTATGCACCAGTCCTCTAAACTTCTTCAGCTCAGGTGTCACGTAAACTTTAGTTTGCTGAAATTCCTGGAACCCCCTGCCATGTAATTGACAGCCAGTGAAACAATGTCTAACATTTGTATGTTCTCTGTGGCCTCTTTCAGTAGCGGACAGGAAGAGAGACCACTGTGTTCTTAACATGAATGAATCCATTTACATTAACTCACAATTTTCTTTTCTCTTTTTACATGCATTAGAAAAAGAATAGTTACAATTATCTTTACTTCATTCCTCTATTCCCCATTTAATACCACTTGAAAAATTTCTGATCTTGGTGGGAAGATTGTCATTCTTTGCATATGTTGAAAGCATTCAGAGCTGGGTTTGTGGCATAGTGGGCAAAGCCATCATATGCAATACTAACATCCCATTTGGGTATTTGTGTGTATCCTGGATATTCCAATTCTGATCCAGCTCTCTGCTAATGGCCTGGGAAAAGCAGCAGGTCAAGTCTTTAGTCCCTGGGATCCATGAAGAAGAACTGGAAGAAGCTCCTGGCTGTTGGCTTCAGCCTGTCCCAACCCTTGCCACTGCAGCCATATGGGGAGGTAAGCAGGTTAAAGAGCTCTCTCTCTCAGTCTGTCTGTCTCCGTCTCTATCCCGCCCTGCCTCTCTGCCTCTCCCTCTCTCTGTAACTCTTAGAAGCAAACAAATAAACAAATAAATTGTGCTCGGTTCAACAGCACATATACTAAAATTGGAATGATACAGAAAAAATAAGTATGGCCCCTGTGTAAGGATGACATGCAAATTCGTGAAGCATTCCATATTTTTAAAAACAAACAAATAAATCTTTAAAAAGAGAAAACACTCTAGGAATTTTCCTTAAATAATATATTAAATTGTATTTAAAATAAATAAGCTGCTATTTAAGTTTTTTCTCATTGTTTTGATGCATCTATAATTCCCTTTACTTTAAATTTATATTTTGTGTATTAGCAACTTCTAATAATTGCATGAACATTTGGCAAAATGTGCAAGGAGCTTATATTTATTAGATTGCAAATTATTATGCAGTGTGCAATTTTGATTAGCAAAGTGCACCATGGTGTTTTTATGGATTAATAAGAGGGAAAATGTATGGTATTACCCAAGAGAAATGAGCTGAACATTTTAGTCCACAAAAATAATGGAAACAAATGGCTTGATTGTCCTATATGTAAAACCGAAAAAATAATTATTGCTAACATCTCTCTACCACCTGGCTCTTGAGAATACTTGAATGGTACTTTAGTATTTTTTTCTCAGAATATGCAATTTATAGCTAACTAAACCACCTGTGCCTTTTTCCCCATTAACAGCACTGAATACATATTTATTCAAATATATTTTTTTGTGTATGGGCAATGAATACAAATATAGAGAGTGATAAAAGAATATGGAAAATAATATTTCCAAGCATGACTTAGTATGATCTGGCTTGGCGAGCGAGAAGCAGGGTTTAGGGATACTGCTAGGAGTCGGCAGGACAATAACCAAGTTATAAGATAATTATTCCTCTTTAATGTTTTTCACCATGACAACTCAGTGCTAAAATTCCACTGTTACTCAGCTCAAATGACCGTCAAAGTTTAAAGCTTGAGTTTTATTGACCTCCTTCTGATGTCTATGACATCCAATCATCTGGGTATGTGAAACCAGATTGTTAACAGTGAGAGCAGCTCAAAACACTCGGGCTATACACACCTGGACAGTTCCTTTCTCAATCCCAATGATAATTCAGTCTCTGGACCCAACTGTTCATGTGTAACCACTTTCGGGGCAGAAATTGAACATGGCATTCCCATCTCCCTCACTATCAAGCTGCACATCTCACAGTCCATCAGTGGGTGGGCTGTCATGTGAGTAAGTCCACTTTGGCGAGAGGAGGAGGGATTAGGAAGGGGACGGTAAAGAAGCAATAGGCAGGAACACTACGGGCATTCGGTGCCAAGAACCTCTGATCAATGCCCCTATTGCTGAGGACTCGTATGCAAGTCTCCTATTTGGCCCACTTTCTGATTTTGACCCAGCTGTAGAAATTGAAGGAAGAAAGCGTTGTTTTTAAATGTCATGTCCAAAGGCAGCATCATTCCTTTTCCTCAAAACTGGTGAGTAGCACAAAGTTAATGGATCAGTGTGCTTGGGTTGCTGTAACAAAGCACTAAAAACTGGGTTGCTTACACAGCAGGAACCTTTCTCCCTGCTCTGGAGGCTGCAAGTCCAGATGCAAGATGTCAGCAGGCTCAGCTTCTTCCCTGGCCTCTTCCCTCAGCTTGCACGTGGCCTCCTGATCGCTGCGTCCAGCCATGGGGAATCCCACAGGCTGGGCATTTTCTCTACTTTGATCTCTGCTCCTCCTGATATGAAGCCGAGTTATTCTGGGTTAGGATCCACTTGTAGACATCAATGTTACCTGAACTGCTGTAAAACTCTCTAAATAAAGCCACGCCTGCAACACAAAAGGCTTAGAACTTCAAGGTATGGATTTTGAGGAGGGGACACAATTCAATCCGTAAGAGCTGGGAAAAGAACTAAGAATACATTCTAGGAGAAGGTGTTATGACATTGCAAGTTCAATTGCAGTTGGTGACAAAACCATCTATATCAGAATACTAACTGGAGTTTCAGCTGCTCCTCTTCCCACACATCTCCTCACTAATGCACCTAAACAAGTGGAAGAAGATGGTCCAAGTGTCCAGGCCCCTTTCCCCCAAGTGGGAGACCCAGATAGAATCCCCGGTTCCTAGTTTTTGCCTGACCCAACTGACAAGCAAATGAAAGAGATGTCCTTCTCTCTGTCTCTACCCCTCTGCCTTTTAAATACATAGACAAATCCTTCTTTAAAATGCAAAATGTACATTTGCCATATTTACTATGGGAAAAAAACTACTATCCATACAAAATGCAGGTTGTCTTTAGTGTAGATACAGATTTTGGTAAAATCAGACCTGCATATGGGAAGATGAATAATTCTAGAACACTAATGAGTAACGTGGGCTCTGGAGCCGCTTGCATTCTTCCTGGATAGCCTGTCCCCAGATTTGGCCCCCAGGGAGCACATAGGGGAAAAAAATGAAAGGCAGTGAGTGCTAACAACCTGTCCAGGACTAGAGGTTTGAGTAAAAATGCTGGAGAAACTTAGAAGAAGGAGCTAGGAGCTATTTCTTCTGACCTCTGACTTGATGAAGGAAGATGGGGTGGGTGAAGCCTTGCTGAGGAGGGATGTACATCAACTGTGAAAAGGTCAAATCAAGTATCCCTTTGGGGAATGGTCTGGTGATAAGGACCAGAGGTGGGGCACATCCAGTGAATCCCCAATGCTTAGATAATCAACACTCCAGGTCTAGAGACCAGAAGGTGATTACTTGTAGAAAGGCTTGATTTTCAGGCATCCAGCAGGATATAGGTAAAGAGGGAGCTACAGGCAAGAATGAGAAGAGTGGAAAACAATGTAGGAGTCAAAAGGACACAAAGTCAGTGAATAGATTCATCAGAAGCAGTGATGTAGAAAGAGAGGCAGGGGTATGGCCATAGCTAACACCAAAGGAAGCCAGGAGAGTAATTTTGCAGGAAATAAATAACTACGGGGTTCATGCCACTGGGGATGATTGTTACTCAGATGGCCAATAATTCAGAAGGGTGAAAGAGCTCTAGACCAAAAGGGAGATTAGATTGGTAACAAGGAGGTTACTGGTGATCACAACGACATAATTGTAAAAGACCAAGCAGACAAGAAGCCACCTTGGAGGTGAGAGGGACCACCCGTGCAGACCGAGGAAGCAGGGCTCTGCCCAAGAAAGCAGCAGCAGCACTCAGAGCATGGGTGGATGCTCAGATACAAGTGGAGGCAGCACAGCTGGAAGAGAGGCACAGTAGGAGGTTGATTTCCAATAGAGCAAAGTTCTGGGCAAAAAAAAATTTAGGTGTGAGACTTTATCCAACAACCCCTTACGACAGTGAACCATGAGGAAGATGACGGGCTGAGTGAAACCCTCTTGGCCATGATAGGGCTGAGGCTCAGAAGAGTATTCATGCTTGAATAACTGGCAAAGAAACACAATGAGACCAATCAAGCATAAGCAGTCAACATGTTCTTTCTCTTTTTCCCTTCTGGTGGCATTTCAAGTACCTGGGAGAAAAGGATTTTTTAAAATATGAAGAGTCAGAACCTTCTCAGATTCATTGAAAGCCACTTCACAGAACAGCTATGAAAGAACCTTTACGGGGATGCCCTGACATACAAAAGGTATTGTATCAATGTTAGGGTGCAATGGTGGCGAATGTAAAGCTACACAGTAATCTGAGTTCACCACCACTCAATGGGTGCTTGTGCAGTGACTGGGGGTGTGGGTAGGGACCATGACCACAATCAGCACTAGAGGGGGACTTGTCACTCCTGTTTCATCCTGTTAAATGCTCAGAGGCTATAGATCTTTACAAATGACTCCCTGGTGATGCTGTAGGAGTCTTTGGAGCAAATCTACGTGTCTTCGTGTCTTGGTATTCCACTAACTTTATCAGCCGTCTACAGCGGCATAAAGATTGTACTCTTTATTGAACTAACTGTTGTTGAACCTTGCTTCTGCACCTTGCATAATCACTATGTGATCCATATTAGGCAAGCACTGAAATCTCTCATGGCCTCCATTTCCTGGGGATGGTTCCATATAATACATAAAGCACATTATTAAAAGAATTAATAATGTGATGCAATTATATTTAATCATATTTGTTAAATGACTTCCAATATGTAAAACAAATATAAGCACACATTATTTATTATGATTAATCTCTGTTTATAAGGGGCTGGTAAACTTGTAAATAAATAAATCTGGGAGTAAAAACAATCAACTTCTGTCCTTACCACTGGCAGAATATAAGGAGTAGAAGGAATCAGAACACACCTTTTATATTCATTTGCAAGCATTTTCATGTCTATGCTGTTAACTGTGTCCAATGACAAGTTTTGTCCCCATTTTTCTATGTGGAAACTGAGGTCAAAGAAGTTAGGTGACATGTCCTTAGTGCCATATCTTAGTGCCATATCTTAGTCGTTTGGTGGAATTTATCAACTCAGCAGGCCTGGTTCAAAACCTCTCTGCTGGAAGGGCTCCTCTATTTCCAGGCTCACAGATAATGTATCTTCTTTCAAAGTGTCACAGCTTTAAAGTAGCATAGGAAACAGGATGGCTTCCCCACAAAGGGGCCCGCCAGTACTGCAGAACCAATGACTAGGGCACCTTGCATAACACTAAGTATTTTGTGGATGCAAATAAATTGAAGAAGTATTGCTAGAGGGTAACCTGATATCAAGCCCTCTAAGATTTGATTGTTCTGTTAACTCACAGATCCTAAGAAAGTTCACTGCCTATAATTTCAGCTTTATTATTCAACCCACTTCAGACTCCCAGTTTCTAGAACTCTAAAATGATAAACAGGTTCTTTTAAGCTGTGAAGTCCACAGACATTTGTTAGAGCAGCAATAGGAAGCTAATAGAAGCAGTACCGAGTGGTGGTCAGGTGGTCAAGAGCTGAGGCATTCCACCCAGACTTGCCTGAGCCTGAAATGTGATTGCCCCAAGCTCAAGCGTGTGACCTTGGCCACATGATTTGCTCTTTCTGTCCTTTATTACCCACATCACAACACAGAGGTTTGCTCCAAGGGCTGTTTTTACACATAAAATACTTGGAACAATAACTGAAACTCATGAAGTATTCATTGTTATTTGATAAACAATGTTTGAAATGTATGAAATTGTTCAAGCAAAACACTTATAAAATTACTCAACTATCCTTGGGAACTCTGGTCTTGAGTAATAACTTTCTGCCCTTTGGCAGCCTAAACATCTATTACTTGATTCCTGGCTATTATTTAAAACCAAGTCAGTCAGTCAGTCAGTCAGTCAGTCGTTCTCTCTCTCCCCCTCTCTCTCACACACACACACAAACAGAATTTCCTTCCCTTGTCTCATTTCACACACACACACACACACACACACACACACACACTTTCCTTCTCTCTCCCTTTCTCTCTCACAGTCACTAAGCACATCACATCTCTAGTCTTGGGCCACCATATCCCAGGAGCTCTAACTTCAGGACTCAGAGCTAATCCACACATGTGCTTCTCCTGGCTCCCTAACGTGCTGCACTCTGTATAAACCCATCTGAGCAGTTGCATGAGCAGAATATCTGTCTGGTGATTGTGGTGGCTTGCTGTTCTGGTGTATGTGTAGTTTTCATACTCTGGGGGTGACTTCAGAAGAAACTAAATTTTAGAAACTCCTGAGTATCCGGATAGGAAGGTACCATAAAGGTTACCTTGTTCAAAGATCTCATTTTATAGATAAAGAATGTGAAAACTCTAGAAGAGAATGGAGTTAAGTCATCACCAACACCTTTGGCCTAATTCAAACATAGGCATGGGTTTAATCTTGACTTTACTACTTGCTCTCGTTAAGCTTGGCAAGAAAGAGCCCCAAAGCACCTTAAAGGTTTATCTAAAGAATTGTTTTAGATGCTTGCTTTTACACTATTGACTTACAGAGGAAGCATAGCAAGGACTGAATGTTGACAATCAAGCATAATTTGTCATTCTGGTCCTTGTACCATGAATGATTCTGTGATAGAATACAGTCTGATTTTGAGCCAAGGTAGGAGCATGGTCAAAGGAGAAACACAAAATTGGACTGTAATGTAAAACCAAAAAAGAATGGATTCTAAGTATTATTGCAAAGAAAACTCTTTTCTCCTAAATATAATTTTGATCCTGCTGCCTTTCTCAGGGCCAGCTGATGCATCTATTATTGGATACAGCTTATTAACATGAAATGGCAAGGCAGCTCAGTGCTCTCAGCCACTGAGCAGGCACGACAGGTAGGTGAGTGAATGTTCAGCAGGCCTGGAACACTGTTCCTGCAGGGAGGACAACCAAGCATCCACTAAGAGCCTCTGCCTCTCACATTGATGTGACCAGGTCTGTCACACACCATTCTCCT
This sequence comes from Ochotona princeps, assembly GCF_030435755.1. Lineage (NCBI taxonomy): Eukaryota > Metazoa > Chordata > Mammalia > Lagomorpha > Ochotonidae > Ochotona > Ochotona princeps. The sequence continues at coordinate 68,299,972 of NC_080839.1, forward strand.
AAAATCCCACTGGCTGATCAACTGACTGCAAGATAGAGTCCAAATGGCTTGTTAGGACTCTGAGATCCCTGGTCATTGATTTTCCAACTTTATCTTCCACCATTTGCTCTGTGCATGTTCCCATCAACCATCCTAAATTCCTGAAGCTCCCTAGAACTTCTATATTCCTAGCGCATTCACTGTGCTGGTGTATTAATCTGGAACGCATCACAAAGCCCAGTTTTCTGCTTTCCTCATCCTTGCTGACTCACTTGTTCTTCAAGGAGCGGGTCAAATGCCACCTCTTTCACGAAGCTTATTTTGGTACCTCTAAGCATTCATGCTCTCTTTGCTATTTCCACAACGCTCTGTTCATTGGTGTTTGAACACCACTCTCCTTACCATGGAGTCATTTTTATACAATGTGTTGAAATGCCAAAGAGTGTGGAACATGTTTCTTTTCTCCTTTGAAAACCCAGTTCCATGCACAGGTTCTCAGTCTGTGCTTACTGAGTGGATAAATGAGAAGTAGAAACTAATGTCTACTGACTACCTGCCACTGGTTGCTTGCTTTACTAAGTGCTGCGTGCACATTGTCTCCACTACCACGTGGACACCGTTAGCTGGGTCACTCAGAGTGCATGAGGCCAATCTAGATGGCAATGCCCAGCAATATCTCTCCCCTTTCTTTCCCAGGAGCTCTGTGAGTGAGGGAGATGTTACATTGCTCAATTTTGATAGTTCACAAAATCTCCCCACGGATCTAGGCATGTCTTATTCTATTTGGACTGACAGTACCAAATATCAAAAACTAGGTAACTTGCACACACACACACACACACACACACACACACACACAATTCATTGCTTGCAATTCTAGAGGCTAAAGAGAATAGAGGAACTACCAGGCTCCCTGCCCAGTATGAGCCAATTTTTGGGTTCACATATGGGCTGCCTTCTGGGGTCTCACATGGTAGAAATGCTGAGGCATCTCCCTGGACACTCTCTGATAAGGGCATTAGTGCCATTCATGAGGGCTCCACCTATTGACTTGGTCCCTTCCCAAAGCCCTACACCCACATAATGTTGCACTGGTTAAGGTTGGAATTCAACATGAGAATTGGAGTAGGAGGCCGAACATTCAGGCCACAGCAAAGTCCACTGGCTAGCTATGATCTCTCCTTGAGGAGACAGATCATTATTACTCAAATGGCATCCCTGTATCAGTGGGGCAGCCTAACAACAGCTCCAGCTTGTCTCTGTGCTTCCCACAGCTGCCCTTGGGGTCTGGGCCTCGCGTTCCTTCCCGGCATCACAGCCTTTCACTTTCCCAGGTTGCCCAGGTTTTGTCCATGTCTCCTCTTCAGGCATCTGAATGTGCCTGCCGGTCAGGCTCTGCATTGGTTTAGTTTCCAATTTGCCTCTCACTTCACTCACCTTACTTAGAAGTCAAAAGTTCACCATTTCACTTTTTAGTATAATTCACAACTCAATCCAAGGTACAGGTAGACATTCTAAAAATATCTAGGGAAGATTCACAACACGCAGATCACTTAAGAAAACAATGTAGGCACTTCCATTTTTCTAAAGGCTGCAGTGGAAGGGAATCCTACCCAGTAGGAACTCAATGTGTAGGAGGTCAAAGCCATGCAAGAGACAGCTCCTTGTCCTAGGCAGCCCACAGTTTGTGCTGTGCTCAAAGGCACATTTGAGAAATGAAACAGGCTTCTAAATGGCTTTCCCTGAAATCTCCAGTGTCATTTGAAATAGATATGATGAGACCTCAGGTGGTTAAAACATGTTTATGGGTGGCATCTTGCATGATGCTATTTTCACCAGCAGAGAATCGCCTTGATTTCCATTTCCACAGTCACAGGCTGACAGCAGGAGACAGCAGGACCAGGTCCTACTAGAGCTGATAACTGGGATTCTGAGAACAGCCAAGCACTGTGGGTGGACAAGAAGGGAACCTGACTACACTGATTCCCTATAGGTTACCTAGGTTACCCCCACCAAGCTCACTGTTCTTGTCGCTGTGAATGCAGAGGTGTGCACCATATGTCTGTAAGCGCTATCTGAGTCCATACAGGCGCATCAGTGTGTCTAACACTCAATAATTCACTGAACTGGCATCCATTTAGCATCTCTGCAGTCAATGCCACTCAAAGAACAGTACTGCAATTGAACTAGAAAATTAGAGCTTTTAGCTGGACTCCCTGGAGGTGTCTATGTAAAACAGAATAATAAATGATTGTCATTTTGATTCAGAACATAAAGTTAATCAAGGCCAAAAAAAGAGTCCTGAGTCCTGCAGGAAGGGCCACCAAGGGTCACTGGTCACCCTCTGCTGCCAGTGATGAGGTAGCATGGCAAGACCCATGTCCTCTCTGTTCCCTGGAGTAGCTGTGGGGTACAGCTGTGGTTGCATGGAACCTTTAGAGAACCCACCGGCAGGAAACTATTTCCCAGTGTACTTTTTTTTTCTCCTGAAAAATTCAAAAGCTCAGCCTCAGGCAGCAGAAGTGCCATCAGGCCTAGAGTGTGACTCGTTCTGGGAGGAGGGAGCGAGGCAAGAGAGGCCTCCTAGAGCCCTCAGGGAGGCACGGTGGGCAAAGTCATGGTTGTGAGAGCTTCTGGTAGCTTCTCTTTGACTAGTGTAATTAAACCACTGCGTGACCATCAGTCTAGACTCTCAGAGCAGAGAAAACCTGATGAGCATCAGCAAGAGAAACAGTGATGTGTGCTGAGGGATGGTTCGAGTTGTGTCTGCAGGCAGGTCAGCTTAGAGGCGTGCGGCCTGCAGTACAGGAGCAGTAAGGCCTGGCTGCCCAAAGAAGGGGGGTCCTCAGCATCAGCCTCAACTGGGGGAAGTATAGAAGCCCCAGCTCCAGCTTAGACCTGCTGGAGCTGCAGTTTAACAAGATCCGGAGGCCCTTCCTATGCATGCAGAATGGTGGCTTGGTACTGCTTTAAGGCACTGTGTCCTGCTCTGTAACAGACATTCCTGGGGCCTAACGCAAGGGCTCAGTGGCTAAATCCTCACCCTGTACAGGCCAGGATCCCATACAGGTGCCACTTCAGGTCCTGGCTGCTCCACTTCCTATCCAGCTCTCTCCCTGTGGACGAAGAAAGCAGCGGAGGATAGGCCAAAGCCTTGGGACCCTGCACCCGTGTGGGAGACCTGGAAGAAGCCTCTGGCTCCTGGCTTCGGATTGGCTCAGCTCCAGGTATTGTGGCCATTTAGAGAATGAACCAACAGACAGACGATCTTTCTCTTTGTATCTCCTCCTCTCTGTAAATCTGCCTTTGCAATAAAATATTCTTTTTCAAAGAGAGAGAGAGATTCCTGCCATTGGTCTAGATCAGGCTTTATCAAGGCAGGAAAGAGATTTTTTGTTTTACGTTGTGATTTTTTTTTAGTGAATGAGTATACATTACAAAGACGGGCCTCTGTTCTCCTGGACATTGACTGCAGGCCAGATGACTTGAAGCCAAAATTCATGTAAACACAGGACTGTGATCTATGGGTCAGTGTCATGGGAAAGAGGTGAACACTACTGCTCAGTGCAGCGAAAATGGCTTCTAAGGTCGCAGCACAGTAAGCCAAGCTGGCACTCGGACCTGCCTGCATTCCCTGTGAGACTGCCCGTTAGACTTGGCCACTTCACTGCTTCTCACCCAGCTGGCTACTAACCCCCACCCTGGGATGTAACAGATGATGCTTCGGTGCCTGGGCTCCTATCACCCATGTGAGACACCTGAACAGAGTCCCTGGCTCCTGGCTTTGGCCTGGCACAGCCCCTGTTACTGTCTTCATCTCACTGTGACTCTGTCTGAAAGAAAGTAAATAAGAATAAAGAAGAAGAGAGACTTTCACAAAAAGAGGGCTTGACCTGTCACTGAGCAGCAGACAATTGGCCAACGAGGGAGCCATCACAGAAGGATGGGGAAACTTTTTTCTCCCAAGGGTCATTTGAATATTTATAACATCATTCTCAGGCCATGGCAAATTGCCATCTTAAAAATCACCTTGCTATAGATTTATTGAATTCTGACTCCTACCTACAATCGCCTTGGCAGGGTCAGATAAAATGATTTTGCAGGTCTTGCAGGCTGGATGCTCCCCACCTCTGGACTTGATGCTAAATGAGGTCACTTAAAGTGTCTTTAGACAAAGGGCTGTGTTCACAAGCAAGATGCTGCAGTGGGTGGCGGGCAAATGTTCCTTGGGCACCTATCCACCAGGAGGAGAAACACACAGCTCTTGCCCTGGGCCTCCACATCTTCCCTGCTCTCAGTATCTTCCTCCATCCTGCACCAGTGCCACTTCCACCCACCCCACAGCCATCCCAGGCCCTACCTTCCCCAGACCATCCTCCTGTTCCAGGCCATGTCCCATACAGTCTCCACTTCTATTACCCCAGATCTCCATGCTTCTCACACAAACCAAAGCGTCTACCATCTACTGGTCCATTACCCCATCATGACTGTGAAACTTCCTAAAATTATGAAAACCCATCACAAACGTCAATCCTCTTCTGAGAGGCAGCAAGGCTGAGTTAGGGAGGAGTCATGGGCAAGTCTGTTTCAAGCTAAAGAATGCCTCTCAGAAGCTTTCAGAGTCTTCTCTCCCACTTCTCTGTCCCCCAATCCTCATCCCTCAATCTTAGAAATGCTACTGAGGCTGAACTGAAAGAAGTATGGGCCTGGCAATACAAGGGAACCAGGGAATTGATGATGTCTCACCAGGCCTGGGAGAAGTGAGTTCCTGAGAACAAGAGAGCATCCCTGTGCAGGTGCCAAGTTTTTCCAGGACACACTCGCAAAGGACACATCAGTTATAGAGAATATTATATCTTTAGGATTGTAGATGCTGCTGCAAGCTAAATCACAGACACATATAAAACCAAATGAAACCAATGTGCTTATACTTTTCCAAAGCCCTTAAGCTCTTGACAGCCTGATACTGGTGAAAATGAACAACTCTTGTCATGGGATAGACCCAGGTTTGACTCCAGCATAACTCTCTGCTATGTGACCTCAAGTCCGATACTCAAGCTTGTGTCTTGTGTCCTCCATGAAGTGGGGGATAACAGCATTTTAAAAGGGCTATGCTGGTGAACAAATAATAGCATAAATTTACTGACATTTCAGAAAATCAAGTGGATTTTTTATTGCAATTTAACACAATAAAAAGAAAATGTGTCCAAACATATTCCGTCTTCATTCGAAGCAGTTTCCAAATCTTAGATATCTAAGGGCTAAATTTAAACTCGAAGCTTTATTGGCTTGTGAGAAGGAACCAATACTGACAATGACTTTAGATTTTGAAGACAGATTAATGTAATATTTTCTCAATATAAAATTGACCAAAAATGTCAAAAATTCAGAAAAATAAGCTGGTTGCAGGGGAAGAGGAGGTGGCGACAGAAGGTTCCATTATACTGTGTTTTTAAATGCCTCTAGTCTAATCAGAACCAACAGAAATCCAGTGTGAGCATTGTGATTCAGCAACAGAATTCTGAAACTTCCTCTGCATGTCTGTTACCAAAACTCATCTCCTGGCTTACTGGCAATAGCACTGGGAAGTTTTTGGCTAATTTCAGCTCTGGGGTACTAAGCACAGTTCTTGTGTAATGCAAACCCATGTTTTGAAATGCAAACATATGTTCATTTACCATTAATCCTGAGTTCATTAAAATGGACTCTTCCTACTTATAATTGCAACTCTGGGAATCAGCTCTCATATTTAAAAACTTTAATAAATAATCTCCCATCTACAGTATTTATCAGTGCTTAAATTGAGCCACTGTTAATTCACAGATTGAAATACTTACAATAAAAATGAAAGTTTTATGACAAATGTGGAAGAAATCAGATCTCAAAACCAAGCAATGTGTTTGTGCATTCACAAAATGAATAAAACCTGACTGTTGAAAACCGTACTTTAAATATATCTATATATTTATACCTCAGAAACAACCCACAGAGTAAACTTCAGTTTTCTCTGAGTTCACTTCTCTATCAGGAACTAGCATGTCCACCGGAGGTGGTAAACAAGGTTAGTGAGAAGGGAAGCCTGCCTGTGTTGGGCACTATGGAATTGAGTGCTACCGACCGGATGGCAACGTGTAACACGTGAAGGAAACATGAGAATAAATGCAAGCAAGCCAGCACTGTGTCACCAGCAGCAAACCTCTTGAGAGTCACAAGGAGACAGACAGACACTCCTAACAGGGGAACTGAAAGGAAAAGCACTAAGGGTTGAGGTTGTTGCCTTCGACTTTAACATGTGTTCACACCTACCAATCTTTCTGGGGGAGGTGCCTCCTAAGGGAAAGACACCCTTCCGTTTGCTTAATAAACCCTGTGCTTCAAGCATGAAAATCAACGCCTTCCAACACAACCTTATTCCACATTTATGTGTTGCCTCAGGCTAGAATAATTTACTAATGTATGGGGAGAAAAGTTACTGAAGAGTACCTCTGGGAGGTTTTTGGCAACTCATTTAGAATATACCAACCACAAATATTTATTGAACTTCTCATGTGTAAAATGTAGCTCTGAGCTGTAGGGAGACAAGCAGAGAGGGCCCACTGCCCATGGAGAAATTGCAGGCTAGGAGCTGATATGTTCTACCAATTTAAATCTGTAAGATCAAAGATAATTTCTAGGTATTTTGTTAAGTGGGCTGAGTAATTACAGCTTTGTCCAAGTACATTAGATCATTCCATTAGCCACCTCTGCAAAAGGGAAAAAAAAAGCAATACTAATAGACACCACTTACTAAACATTTTCCATCTTAATTCTTAGAAGAGAGTATCATGAAACCATTTAAATTAAATTCTTCTATCTCATTGGGGTTTCTGGGCTTTGTTGTTTGTTTTTTGTTTGTTTGTTTTTAACTGAGGGTAGCATATGTTGGTTTCTTTTCAGGCAAAAGTAAAACGAGTTCCTTATTTGCCTGAGGCAAGGGTCCAGATGGGACTTTTAGATGCACCTGCTAACCCTGACAAAAGCAGAGGCCATGTTTTCAATGACACTCGACCAAGATGTCTTGAGCCTGCATGCTCTGACCCTGGTCTGAAGATTTCTGACCTTCCCACCTTTGTGATGTTGTTCTGAAAACCACATGGTTATATTCCTAGGAGTGCTATTGCTGGATCATACGGTATGTTGAATTTGAGTTGTTTGAATGTTCTCCATACTGATTCCCATAGAGGCTGTACCAGCTGCAGCCACACCAGCAGTGGAGTAGGGTTCCCTTATCCCCGCAACCTCGCCAACAAGTGTTGTTGGTGCTTTTATTCATGTGGGCCAGTCTTACTGGCGTTAGGTGGTACCTCATTGATGTTTTAATTTGGATTTCCCTTATTGCCAGGGAACTTGAGCATTTTTTCATATGTTTATTTGCCATTTGGGTTTGTTCCTTTGTGAAGTGTCTGCCCATTTCCAGTGCCCATTTCTTGAGTGGCTTGTTTGTTTTGGTGTTTTGGCTGTTTCGTAGTTCTTTGTATATTCTGGAGATTAGCCCTCTACCACCTACGTAGTGCGCAAAGATCTTCTCCCATTCTGTGGGCTGCTTTTTTACTTTATTGTTTCCTTTGCTGTACAGAAGCTTCTGTTTTATGAGAAACCAACATGCACTCCTATGTTCATAGCAGCACAATCAGTAATTGCAAAAACATGGAAGCAGCCAAAATGCCCATCAGCAGAGGATTGGATAAGAAAGCTATGGTTCATCTACTCCATGGAATACTACTCAGCTATTAAAAAAAACAAAATGCAGTTCTTTGTGGCCAAATGGGCCAAACTGGAAACCATAATGCTAAGGGAAATGAGCCAACCCCAAAAGGTTAAATACCACATGTTTGCCTTAATTTAAGATGATATGATGTTATGTATAACATGTTATGTTAGGTATGTTATATGTTGTGTATAAGCTAAAATTGAAAAGTCAATGAGGTGGTCACAGAAGGTGGTTAAGAACTCGCATTTACTTTTACCATATTGGTTACTCTTTACTATGTCAATTAATTCCATAATGATGTAAATTTTGGCTGATGGTATGTTGGAGCTTTCAATTGACTGGGATGATACTCTGCTGGCTCTGTCTTCAGACCAGAAAGGGTATACCTAAGAAGCCTTTGAACTTGACGGGACAATAAGATGCTGGACTCTATGTTTGGTATATGCTTGCAATGGGGGAATCTCAACTGAACTTGAGCTGTGGTTATGCAACAAGGTGGAGGAATCCACCATGGTGGGAGGGTTTGGGGAGGGGTGGGGAGAATCCAAGTACCTGTGAAACTGTGTCACATAATACAATGTAATTAATGAATTAATAATAATAAATAAATTTAAAAGAAAAAAGAAAAAAAACACATGGTATTTTTGGGGCAGAACGAACCTCAAAGAGGCAAACACTCCAGTTTGTTGGCAAACACTGCAGTGGTTGCTGTTCACAAAGGGTTCTGATGGACTCTGCGCCCTAATGCCCTAATTTGCAAGTCTACATGCTGAGTCATCACTGAGAGATAAGCAGTGGGTTTTTTCTCACTCTGTGTTTCCAGCATATTGATCATATCCTGGATCCTGCCATGGGCACTGTAAGGAGACTCCTGAGGCAGATTAATGTTATATCCTGGAGGTCCTAGTGCACCTTGCCATCCTAGATCCAGGGATTCTCCCTTCTAGTTCTCTGTATCAGTTTTAGCTGGCCTACCACTGTGATGAATTCGACTCCATAGCTTTCGGCATCAAATTTTGTTCTGTATTAAACTTCTCTGACATCATTGTATCTGGGAAGGGTTTAGTAAACTTGCAATGCATTTAAGCTGCCATATTTTATACAATTTAAAAGGATTCATCTTCTATTTTTAAGTTTAAAGGGGGATTTTAAAAGGAAATTAAGTGTACCTCCCATTTTACTAATAGGAAATTCAGACCAAGACTGGAATAAAAGTTGATTGTCAGATCACTAGACACCCCAGGTCCTAGGCTATAACCCTTTCCATCGTTCAGCTACCAAGAAACCAAATGATTCATCAAGATCCAGAGTGAACAATGAAATGCTCAAAGTCTCATGAGGCAAACAGTAGCTGAAAGCTGCTCTATTTCTATTATAAGGACATTAATTAAGGAAATGAAGACATGCAGAGACACTCAACCAATTTCCCTCCTATGTCCCTGCACAGTCTTCATCTCTCTTCCTCCTCCTATTTTTTCAAGTGTCTTTTTTTTTTTGGTCACTCTGCCTCAAACTCAAGAAGCAGGAGGATCCCATGCAATGTGGCTCATGGCTTCTTCCCCGGAAGCAGAATATGGTAGTGCTGATTTGGCAGCACCACTGTGGATTCATCAGTGTTCTCAAAAGAAAACCGTGATGAGGCAAAGATGCAGCTATGGAATCCAAGGAACATCTTGAGCTGCTACACAAGCAGAAAAATGACCAATCAGAGCAAATCTTAATCATTTCTTCCTCTCACTCTTCTTACCCTCTTCAATAATTTCTTGGGTTTGAATTTCTTACAAAATCCCCTTTCCTCTGTAGAGATTATATTCAAGGAAATGAAAAGTGCCACTTCAAAAATTAAAGGCTACAATAGGTGCTTCTGCCCTTACAATCATCCTCTGACAAAGATAAGAAGTGGAATTTGGGCTGAGGCTGGGAGAGTTGGAAAGAACACACTAAGAGATTTGACATATACACCCTCCTCTCTGCTAAGCTAAGTGCAAACTATGGGCCTATCAGCATAGCAATTGTCACCTTCCTGAATGACACCATGGGGAATTCATCATTATGTCCCCTTCAGCAGGTGAACCAAGTGTCTTACCTGTAGGGTGTAGGTACGAGTAAGTGCTAAGAAGCAGAGAGCTTTTGCCTCCAGATCAGCAGGGCTGCTGATATCAAGAGCCCTGCATTTATTCAAGACCATCTCAGGCTCCAAGACACCTTTATGTGTTGATAAGCACCTAGACTGGGCTTACATACTTTGTATGAAAAGTCCATTCACTGCTTATAGCTATTTCAGAGCATTACAGCAGCAAGAAGAAGGTAGATGGGGTCGGGGGAGGGGCTTTCATTCCCAAGGGGAGTTGGATACTGCCTTTCACCTAAAGGACTTCCATCTGTATTATCGAAGGCTCACTAAACTGCCAGAAAAAAAAATGGAGCCATCTTTTTGCTCTCCCTTCAAACGCCTGGCAAGAAGCATGGTGCTCGGGGAGAGAGACTTGGCCCTCGGCCCCTGAGAGCAGCCTCCCACAGGGCCGCCCAGGCTTCACTGTCCTGTCAGAGCAGCATGCTCAATGATGCATGCTCCTAATGCAGGGAATGCACGAAAGCTAAAGCACTTCCTCTTGATTTCTGACAGCTTAACAAGGCTTCCAAAATACTCTTGTTTTACATTCTAGGCTCTTTAAAAAAGGGTGCTGCTGAGTCAATTGGATTTGGGAGCATGACACACCAAGACTACGGCTTCAGGTCAGGTTCTGAAGCCAGCAAAGACTTCACAAATCCCTTGTGTTTTTCTCCACTCTGTTTCTCTGAGGAAGGCTTTTACAGTTTGATAAGCCTCAATCTAACAAAACCTGAATCTTATTTTTTTTTCCAAAGAAATCTAAGATGTGAGAAATTACTCAGGTGGAATATTTAAACAAGTTGGCCTTCAAAGCAAGGGAGAAATGTCAGTGACAATGGCACCCCTGAAGACTCGTCCGCCTTCCATTTTCACCACCACAAACACAAGGGCCCTCTTCTATTGCTCCACACTCTTTGGGAAGAGATGAGGCCCAGAGCACAGGGTGGGCTGCAAATTGGACTTTTTGCAGAGTTCTGGTCAGTGGACCAGGAGTGAACTCTGATGTGGGTCCTATGTGGACGACACAGAGAGAGAGTGTCCAGAATGATGGTGTGATTCTAGGTCCCTGAGGAAAGAGCACTCAGGCCCAATACTTGTCAGGATTGCAAATAAGAAGAGAAATGTGGACCACCGAGGACATCTGTAAACTCTGTCTCCTATCCTTCAAAACCCAAGATGTAATGTCCACATTTTAGCCCAAGACTTCCTTCAGGGAGAATCCCTGCTGGTGGTTTTGGGCCGTTATTTGGTTGTAGTGATCTTTTCCCTGCTATTTCTGATGGACAACTAGACGAGTGCACGCAGGGTGGGGCAGATGGTTCACAAGCATTGTGCAGGCTGGCCATAGCTTGTTTCGGAGGTGTCATTCTCTCTGCTCCACCACTATTCTCTTCCCAGTTACTGACCTGCTTTGACTAAGACCCTCAAAGAACCCAAAAGCATTGTTGACTCTCATCTCTACTCTGCTGGAGAGTAAGCGATATTCACTCATTGTCCCCTTTTACTCCAACCAGTAAGTTACGACACTTTCTGTTGTTGTTAGAAAGGCTGAGTCATAAGGAAAGACACAGGGAGATAGACAATGCTAGTTCACTCCTCAAATTCTTTCAACAGCTGGCCAGCCTTTGGTAATCTTTGATGGTACGTTGGATATTCTGGAAAAGGGATTCAGTTAGATCAAAGGATTAAATCTCAGGAAGATGGCTGGATTTGAAGATCAGGTTTTGGAACTCTGAGACTGAGGGCATTGTTTAGATTTTGAGAGCCTGGAAAACAGTGAGCACACAGCTGTGGTGATGGCCAATCCTACTGGCTACTGCTGAACATTAGCTTTAAGAACTCCTGCTGCTATTCTTCCATCACTTGTATTGTAAACACTAAACAAATGTGGACTCTTTGGGCAGGTAGGACAATGTTCCCTAAAAAGATGTCCACATTCATGCCATAGAAACTGTGACTCTATTAGCTTATGTGGAACAAGGGATGTACATTTACATGTGGAATTAAGGTAGCTGGTAACCAATGCTGAAATAGTGGGCCCAGCGTAATCACAGGGATCCTTACAGACAAAAAAGAGAGATGGGGGTAGCCAGGTGACACAACCATTAAGATGCACACGCCCTACATCAGAGTACCTGACTTGAGTCTCAGCTACTACATTTCTGATCCAGCTTCCGGCTAAGACATACCCTAGGATGCAGTAGTGATGGCTCAAATAGATTCTACCTCTTTTTACCGGTCTATTTTTCTGTCTCTCAAATGAATGAAATCAGTAAAACCAAATGTTAAACAATGTTTTAAAATCAGGAGAGAAAGTATGAGCCAAAGACAGAACAGAGTGAGAAGGATACCTGAAATTGTATCAGTTAAAAGACAGAGGATGAGGAGGCCGGTGCTGTGCTGTAGCAAGTAAAGATGTAGCCTTAGGAATCAGCAACCCAAATGAGCACCAGTTCAAATCCTGGCAGCTCCACCTATGATTCATTTCCCTGTTCATATGCTAAGAAGCACAGTAGAGGATGGCCCAAGTACTTGAACTTCCAGACTTACATGGAATATCAGGAAGAAGCTCCTGGCTGCTGGCTTTACACTGGTCCAGCTCCAACCATTGTGGCCATCTGGAGAGCGAACCAGCAGACAGAAGATCCTTCCCTCACTGTCTTCTTCCTCTCTCTCCCCGCTCTCCTTCCCAAGCTTTGCATTTCAAACAAATAAATTATTAGAAAAAAATGCAGGGAGACCAGGAGCTAAAGAACGCAGTAGAATCTTAAAACAGGAATACAAGGAAGTAAGTGGATTACAGAAGTTCAGTCTTGTGGACATCTTCATTTTAATGAGCTTCATTTAAGACCTCTGACCTCTGCAGCTGTTAGTCTATTTCTTCCCTCCCTCTCTCTCTCTCCTTCCTTACTTTTCTTTTTTTCTTTCTTTCCACTTTCTTTCTTTCTCTGTTTTCTCTTTCTCTCTCGCTGTTTCCTTCATTCCTTTTTCTTTTTCTACTTTCTTTCTCTTCTTTTTCTCTCTACCCTTCCTTCTTCCTTTCTACTTTCTTTCTACCTTCCCTTCCTTTTTCTTTGTTTCTTTGTTTCTTTGTTTGTTTCTTTCTTTCTTCCTTTTCTTTCTTTCTTTCTCTCTTTCTTTCTTTTCTATTGGAAAAGGAGATTTACTGAAAGAAGGAGAGACAAAGAAAAACACCTTCCATCCACTGCTTCACGCTCCAAGTGGCTGCAACAGCTGGAAGCCAAACTGACCTGGAGCCAGCAGCCAGGAGCTTCTTCCAGGTCTCCCACATGGGTGTAGGATCCTGAGGCTGTGGACCATCCTTTACTGCTTTCCCAAGCCACAAGCAGAAAGCTGGATGGGAAGTAGAGCAGCTGGGACAGGAACTCATGCCCCTACAGGATCCTGAGGGATGCAAGGCAAGAACTGAGCCACAGGCTATCATGCCAAGCACCTTTCCCTCTCCTTAAGGCTTTGCTTTCCTTCCAAATCTCTCTGCACCCTCAATTCTCTTCTCTCCCTGAATTAGTCTTAGGAAGTAGCTGTTCAGTTGCCACCATTTGGAGATCCTTTGACAAGAGTAACAGTGCTTGTCCACATCTCTTGGGACCCACCAGGGCAGAGGATCTAGTTGCAAGAAGGTGCAGCTGGGCCAAATGCTCAGATCTGACAATGTTAGGATCAACATGTGGAGGAGTGACAAGGCTGTGACACTGTGACAAAGGCCTCCATGACTCCTCTGGGGACTTGTGAGCTCGGATGGCCCTGTAGCACTGATCCCAATTACAACACGACTGCACCAATACAGGTTTTCATCGAGGCACATGAAAGAGAAATGAAAGTCGATTTCATCCCAACTACAGTGATGATCTAGGGTAGCAGGTGTACAGAGCTGATAAAATCCTCCTGCTTCCAATAACACTGACACTGGGAAAGCTGCTAGCCTGGCACAGCTATCTCGGCCAGAGTTCTCTGCAGCAGGATCCCAGTGCTGCTGGTGGAGCAGCCCCTCTGAAACTCAGCCAGCATCAGAACTAGAGCAGTTAGGATGGAGGGCCTCGCGCGTTCTCCCCTCGCCACTTCCCAGCTAAATTGCCCTGTTCTTGATTCCCTGGTTAAGAGCCAGATGAACAATGGTCTTAATTCTCGTGAAAGATCTGTCAGATTCCAGAAGGAACAGCCCAGGCAATGCAGAAAGAGAAGAGTTGCTCAGGAGAAAGACTACAGCTGGTGACCCTTGATTCTTATTTTATCTTTCTTTTTCCTTTTTTTTTAACCTTTTTATTTCATTGGTTATAACTGAGGGAGCGACAGAGCACAGAATAACACTTAGTGAGCAGTTACTGGTCTGAGGCTGTCTTATTGCTTCGTGGAGAGAAATTGCAGGAAGCATTTTGAGCTATTGATACCTGTTTCTCGGAGGAACTGCGGTCCTTCACAGAGGGTTTCCACAGGTCAATTTTGCTGAGAGAATCAGCCACCTGGAATGCACACTGTTGGGGTCTCAAAGGTCTGGCTTCACTCAGGGTTTTAGAAAGCGGCGTCTGGAATCATAAACTACCCTCTCCCCGATCCTGAGGTCTGCCCCAAATTTGAAGAAAAATATTTCCATTTGCTTTAGATCTGTGTAATCACTCATTCTCCAATTTGTTTCATTTGTAGCTGGAGACCGCACCGATTGCATGATTCTGCATTATTAGGCACCGTCTGTTTCCAGATGGTCTGCAGAGCCCGTTGGAGCTGAGAGTGTGTGCTGCCAGGCCTTTGCTAATCTCTCACCAGGGGCACATGTTCTGCAAGCTTCACTTTCAATAACTGGTCTGTGTTTTTACAAATGCATTTGCATTTTTATGTTCGACTGATAGCTTCTCTGGAGATGCATACCATGAACGTCTGGCTCGCTACGATTGCATGTCCAAGTCATAAAGCTGTGTAATAAGACTCATAAAAACATGCAAATAGTCCTTTTCCAGGGAGGAATCAGGAGTTTTGCAGAGATTGCACTGCCAGGAATGTCAGGAAGGAGGAGCTTCCTGTGAAGTGTCCAATCACAAGTAAACAGGTAAACAGATAAGCAAGCCATGGCAGTGCTTGCAGTTTTTCGAGCCAGGAGAAGCAACTCTGAGAAGAACGGGAAAAGTTGGAAACAACGGTCTCACCCACTTTCTTCCTTGATCTTTCTTCCCACTCTGGTCAACTATGTAAACATCAAAAATAGGTAAATAAAAATACAAAAGTTCGTAAATAAATAAATATGCTTTTAAAAAAGAAGTATATTTCTGTATTATCCTCTGTACAAACAAGAACGTGTCTTTCCCGCTCAGCCCGTGGAACCTCCTGGAAGCCCCGTTCGTACTTTCACTTCAAGGACATAAGCCTGAGGACCACCGCTGCACTGACTGCTGGAAAGTCTGCCTTTTATTCCTTCCATGTGCGTTGGCCTCTCCCCAAGGGAAAGCCCTGAAATTCTCTTACTCAACCCTTGAATTTGTTTTCAGCACGTGACTTTTCTGTCCTAAAGAGTATACGATTTTAATGCCTCAGACAGATGTCAAGGTATTCAAGAACATATACTTCTCCCTATTCCCCATCCAATCCACAGGCCTCATGTAGTCCACTGCTCACCCAACAGTTGCTAACAGCAAGTGTCTCATGACAGTCACGCGCTTTAGGGGCTCCAAGCCTGCTCCCCAGTGGAGTCCGTTGCCATGCAAGCTCACCAGTAACGAATGCCTCCTCCTGCAGCCATGGGGAATTTTTTTCATGTAAATCTGATCATTGCCTCCTCAGTTTTAAATCTTCCCCAAAGTATTGTCATGCCTGAAAAACTCCTCCATCCACCCTGCCAAGTCTACCTCCCGCTTTCTTCTTTAGGCTCATCAGACTACCTACACCTACCTACCTATCTCTCTCTCTCTCTCTCTCTCTCTCTCTAATATATACACACACATCTGTGTGTGAGGTTGCTCGGATCAAGTGAAGCTGTGTCCATTGTTCACAGGCTAGGTTTCCTCCTGCTTCGGGTGTTTCAGTCACATTGTGTCTTCTGTCTAAATTCTGGTCCCGTTACGTTGAACAGTTACCACACACTCAGTGGCTTATCCACCTGCCAGTTCTCAGGGATCCAGAATTCTTTCTTCACATGATTCTCCCCTGAGGTTCCCAGTCATTGCAAGCCCTTTTTCACACTGCATACTTAGGAGTTCTTTCCAGGTGTAATTTATATAATTATTTAATTGCTATCAACCTCTGGAACTTGGAACCAAAGGTCTCCTCTTCACTCACAAAAGACATTTCATTCATTTTCACCTACAGCACACAGCACAGATTCTATAATACAATAGCCACTCCATAAACATGTTTAATAAGTATCTTATGAAGTGCAGTAAATGAAGCACTTTTGGCTTCCTCTTCATCCTGGTCTTTTTCTGGCTCAGACATGTTGAGTCTTACAAAATGTGGACTACAGTAACTTGAATATTGCCACAGTTACACTAGCAGGCCAGTGAGTACCCTAGGGATGTACAGAAAGTTCTATCTCTGCTCCTTAGGACCTCCCTCAGCTATAAAACTGAAGACTGATGAAGACAAGGAATCCCAAGACATGGGGGAATTATATGGCTGCCGTGGGCACCAGTTGGTGTCCCAGCTGCTCCACTTCCCTTCAAGCTCTCTGTTTATGTTCTAGGAACAACGTGTTTGGGGTCCTGTGCCCACGTGGGAAAGCTGGAAGAAGCTCCTGGCTTCTGGCTTCAAATCAGCTCAGCTGCAGCCATTGTAGCCATCTGGAGAGCAAATAGATGGAAGATCGATCTCTCTCTCTCTCTCTCTCTCTCTCTCTCTCCCCCCCCCTTTCTCTCTCTCTCTCTCTCTCATATTCTCTGTAACTCCACCTTTCAAATAAAAATAAAATATATCCTTCAAAAGTTATATGAATGGTAGGTAGGATGCTTGTCATTTCTTTGGGATGTGTTCTCTCCCCTCAACCATTATATTTTTATTTTCCCTTCTTCTCAACTCCTATCTTCATTAATTCAGGACAATCTTGTAAGGATTTTCAATATATCCTGGACCTATTTGTGCGTTTCTCTTTTTTTTATTCCAAGATCTCTATCTCAGCCACCTTAACTAATTGGCCTCACTGCAGACACCTCAGTTCATGTAATGTGAACTTCTCCTCTTCAGTCTCCACTCCCAAATAAAACTAAGGAAACAAAAAGCTCTTCCCCCTGGTGTTTCCCAACTCAGACTGCAGGCCCCAGTCTCCCAAGGATTAACTCCACAGCTTAGCTTGTTTCTCAGAGCATAACAGGATTGGCAATTTTGGCCTGATACATCTAGCCACTGGCTTAACCGCAAGTTCCTGCTTCCTAATTGTCAAGTTATCTGCCAAGGTATTGGATAAAACTCAAGGGATTTAGGGTGGCCACTAGAGGATTAGATAAACACTGGGAGGAACTCAAGGGATTTAGGGTGGCCACTACTGGGAGGAACTCGAGGATTTAGGGTGGCCCCTTGAGGACTGGATAAACACTGGGAGGAGCTAGGGAGAGTATAAAAGAAAGCCTGGAGTTGCAATAAAGATCAATCTGTCATCGATCGGCATTCGGTGTACTGCGTCTTGTGTTGTGTTGTCCTCTGTGCGCTGTCTGTGTTGTAACCCTAGTCCCTCCGCTCAGCTCGGATTACGTGGCGACGCGGGCGTTGCCAACATCAGACACTGAGACTTCATTGGCTCTTTGGTGAATTAAATAAGCCAAATGTTGATTCATTCTTGATCATGTATCAACCCCTAAAATCAATCATCAAGTCTTATTCCTAAACCTTCCCCAATGTTCTCCAACATATTCTTAACTCCCATCATCTCCATTTCCTATACTTAGTTCAGCATGAGCATCCTACAATTGGACAACAGCAACAGCTCCCTATTTAGCCACCTGGCCCCTCTGAAATTGCTCTAAGCACAAACCAGCTGGTTTATCATGACCAGAATGACATTCCATATTAGCTCCCCATGGTTCTCCCTGCCCAGCCCACTAGCTCAGCCTGCAGCTCTCTGACTGCTTCCTTCCATCAACCTCCTGTCCTGCCACGCCATCCCACAAGCTTCCTCAACATGACCTCTCTTTTCGTTAAGCACTTCTGCTTGAATTCCTGCTTCAGCCTGCCCATTTCTAGTTGGTCTTTAGGTATGAACACAGATATTGTCTTCTCTGTAATGATGTCTTGATTCCTTCTGAACTGGGGCTATTCCTCTTCTGTGAATAGAGCAACCAGGCACCTAGACTTATCCATGTGCTTATCCAGGAGTTTAGCTCTTTAATCTCAAAGTAAGATCTGCTTCTGCCAGCTCCTCCGCTCTACTAATTACTACGAGCCTGTGTTACTTGAGGACTTTGACAAAGGTGTGAATCCTCTGCCCCCAAATTTGCAACCTTATTAAGATAAAGAGGTCAAACGAAACTGACCACAGTGCCAGTGGCATCCGTGCTGTAAATTTATCTAGAGTTAGAAGCTACAGGTGCAGATCTGTTTTCACAGGAACAGGAAGACCAACGATAAAGTTGGAGTGAGACTTTCAAATTGAAACCAATGTTCAACTCCATGCCCAAGGCTTTTGTGACTGCTCGTTTTATCAGATTGTGGGGCAGAGTTCACATCTATCAATAAAACCCTAGTGAATTAGTTGTTGAAAGAATGGCTTGTAATTGTAGAAGCTACATGTATTTGGTAAAAAAAAAAAAAAAAGTGAAAAATCCATCATAAAGATTCCGGGTCTGCAATATCATCTTATTTCATATCCTTCTAGTTACTGATTAAGTATAAATTCTGAAACAGTTTCTGGAGAAAGATGGACACAATACTATTAACGAAAGCATGTCTGACAGGGTCCCCTGTGCACCTGAGTTACTGCAGTGGATAACAGAGTGGAATAAGGAAGGGTTGCAGGCTGGCTGATGAGCACTGGATTGAGAGTTGGGGTTCTTCCCCCAGTCTCCCATCCTTTCTGAAACCTGATTTGTCTTCTTATAAATTTGGGGTAGCTGTACTTGGGAGGCTGACATGAAAGGCAAAAAAGGTGACCCTTTTGTGCCAGGTGGCTTATAAACAACAGATCTGGATTGGTCATGATTCTGGGAGCTGCAAAGTCTAGAAACCAAGACCAAAATTCAGCGTCCGCTAAAGATTTACTTTCTGGTTCATGTTTGGTCGTAAGGTCATGGTGTCCCCACACGTCACAGGGAATGAGGGAGCTCTCTGTAGCTTTTGCCTTACGTATATACACCAAAGAAAACAGAGTACCAGCAGTAAATCGGAGCCACATGGAAGAAGAAATCAATCCTTCATCAGAGAACTGCTCAAGGAAGAGCAAGCAGTGAGCATCCCGCAGAGACCCAGGCCTCCTCTGAAGTTCTCAACTTGTCCTGCCAGCCCAAGCCCATGTGGAGAGAAAAGATGCTCTGGGGAACTGCTGCTTTCATTTTTTAAGATTTATTTTTATTGGAAAGTCAGATATATAGATAGGAGAAGAAACAAAAAGGAAGATCTTCCATCCAATGATTTACGCTCTAAGTGGTCGCAATGGTTGGAGCTGCGCTGATTCAAAGCCAGAAGCCTAGAGCCTCTTCTGGGTCTCCCTCTTGGGTATAGGATCCCAAGGCTTTAGGCTATCCTCGACTGCATTTCCCAGGCCACAAGCAGGGAGCTGGATGGGAAGTGGAGCCACCATGACTAGAAGCAGTGCCCCTATGGGATTCCGGTGCATGCAAGGCAAAGACTTTAGCCACTAGGCTACCGCACCGGGCCCTCGGGAGCTTTCTAAACTCTTAGGTCTAAAATTTTAGCATGTTCCAAGTGAAACCAGTAGAAGCCTTTCCACTGACTCTAATTGCATTAAAATAGTGAATCTCTCCTTTAAATGCAGCTTTATCCAAGGTAATAAGTCCATACTAAGAAGTGAAATCGGGCCCGGTGGCCTAGCAGCTAAAGTCCTCGCCTTGAACATGCCCCGGGATCCCATATGGGAGCTGGTTCTAATCCTGGCTGTTCCACTTCCCATCCCGCTCCCTGCTTGTGGCCTGGGAGAGCAGTCGAGGACAGCCCAATGCTTTGGGATCCTGCACCCTCGTGGGAGACCTGGAGGAAGATCCTGGCTCCTGGCTTCGGATCGGCACAACACTGGCCGTTGTGCTCACTTGGGGAGTGAATCATCGGATGGAAGATCTTCCTCTCTGTCTCTCCTCCTCTCTGTATATATCTGACTTGGTAATAAAAATAAGTAAATAAATGTTTAAAAATAAAAAAAATGAATAAAAAGAAGTTAAATCCTTAAATATAATCTAGTATTTCTTTTTTTTCTCCTTCCAGGTTGCACTTTTTTTTTTTTAAATCAAGATGATGTTTACATAGTTGGTCAGGGTAGAAGGGATTCAAGGTTAGAGAAAAGTCGGTATGATCATTGTTTCTGAATTTTTCTTCTTCCTGTTTCTGGGGATGGGGGAGCGTGGAGATCAGGAAAGAATTCATACCCAGCCTCACAACTGTGCCAATACCCGAGATGGGGAATGGTCACCCACTCAACCCAGGGTCACAACACAGGGCACACTTCCGGGGTTCTGCTCAGGTGGTTCTGATTCTTCTGAAATGCTGTCGACCTTGCCGATCCAAGGGTGAGAAACCCCTTCCAAGGTCCATTAGCTGACAAAACCGACCTTAGAGTCTTCATTCGCCCAGATATTTCTGCCTTCATTTGGCTGGGGTAGTTGTCCAATTTGTTCTGCCTTCCTTCCTCTGCTGTGGTACCAGGTGTCGTTTGCAGCCCCAGTGGGCTGCCATAATCCTCTACGTGCATCAGGGCTTCCTGTCCACTACTCCATCTTTTCCACTGAGGAGGACAAGTTCTCAGAGATAGGCCCAAGCACCCCGACAAGAAGGTCTGGGACCCACCGGATCCCCTCTCCCATTTATTCCTTTTCTTTAGGACTCTATTGTCCCTCTCACCCTTTTGTTCCTTTTTGTTTGTTTTCCCATACTCCTCCTCCCCCTCCTTTACTTTTCCCATGCAGATACCTGGGCGTCCAGTGAGTATGACACCCGCCACTCCCTCCAGACAACACCTGCCTCATTGTCTCCGCTAATGCAGTTCTAGGCAAGACAGTTCGTGCAAAACTCCATGCCCACTCAGCTGGGCCAGCTCCTGTGTTCCTTTGTCTTGTAAATCCCATTAGCAGATACACACTCTTTGCCACACACACCAAGTTCCCCACAACCATTGCCCAATCTTTTCAAACACAGGCCCACACTGCACCTTTGCTTAATGGGTATCTTCTTATCTTACAATAATGGAATAATAAAACATGCCACCTCTTCTGAGAAACTGTCCCCACTTCCTTCTGAGAACCTATCCACTGTCGTTTATCTTCCCTATCCACGGCATATAAATTAGCCCATATTCATGGTAATACCTAATGCGAGTTTGCCTCATGCCTCCGTCGACATGATGCAGAAACTCAGCCTCCCGCCAAGGACTCTCACCAACACTCTGGAAGCTTTCCAAGCCATGTCTCCCAGCGCTTCACACATACCCTGGGATATATTAATTTCCCATAACAATTCTCTCTATTTATGTCTTGAACGACGTTTTCCCTGAACTCCATCGACATCCCTAGGACCAATCAATATCTCCTTCAAATTGTCAATAATATATATTCTATCAGAACGAGTTTGCCCCTCCCTACCCAATGTGTACTCTTGGGTAAGAATTTCTGTTATCCCAACATGTGTCACATGACTTGCATGTTTGAATATGTTAAGGGATTCTAAATTGCTGCTTCTATAAGTGTGGCTCTTAGCCCAGCAGAATTGGCACCACTTGGTGAATTCTTGAAAAGGCAGAAACTTCAGGCCCACCCCAGACTTCAATTTTAACAAAAACCTCTAGTGAACTATATGCATATTATAATCTAAAGTCTGAGAAGCACAGCTCTAAATTAAATAAAATTAAGGAGGTTTCTTTATGCAAATTCTTCTGATATTTTAATATGCTAACATGAATTATAAACCCAAGAGGAACATAAATCTTGCAAGACTATTGTTTTGCAACATACATGATGAAATTCATTATCTTGGAACTTTATCATGCTCAGCTAAATGTGATCTGGAATTACTTGGAAAGCAAACTCTTCTCTATCAGTCTATTGGTTACCTCCTATTAAAGATATCCTGAAAAATGTTTAATAACCAGCTCCCCAGGCGTCAAAGAGACCTGATTCATAGTGCTTATCAACTTCCATGGTGTAAAAGTTTCTATCATGACCTATTTCAAGTAACATCATAGAAAGTGACATATACAATCAACTTTTCAGTGTGCCTGTTAGTCCAGTTCTGACATGCCACCAGTTAGAGCAGCCCAGTTAGGCTGTATGTCCGCAAGAATTCACACATGTGTAGAGAAAGCTTTGAAACCTTTGTTCTTCCCCTTTCGTCACCTCTTGAAGGCAGACTGCAGATTTTATATATTAAAAAAATCATTCTTCCATATCAAATACTTTCTTAGTAGGACTGGATTCATCACATACTATCACCCTTCCCTCCAAATGAGTTCTCCCACGAGGCTTCCTATTCCCCCAACAGGCAGATCTCTGGAGTAGCATCTGTTGGGGGACCCAAGTCCATGCACCCTATCAATGTTAGCTGGAATGTAATTGGGAAAAAATTGTACCTGTATTGAACAATTTCAATCCAGATTGAACAGAATTTTTATCTTTACATTTTTCCCTACATTAAATACTGCAGCAAGCAACAGATATCAAGAGCTGATTGTATTAAATACATAGTATTGTCACTGTATTAACCATTGCAGGCATTTGGAAGGGACTTCCAAAATACACCTGCATGCCCACAGGTTTCATGCATCTCATCCCGTATCTCATACAAGGGACCTGAACAGCTGCAGATTTTGCTATCTGCAGAAGATCCTGGAACTAACCCTCCACAGATGCCAAGAGACTAAGCCCACCAACATGCCAGCTGTGTTCTGAAAGCTTGACCCAGGCTGTGAAAAACAACATGTGGCTGGTTCTATCACAGCTCCCTGTCAATGTGTCAATGATGGCACACGTGTCAACACTGTATCATAACTGGCTATGCTCCTATCTATGCCATCTTGGATCTTCCATACGCTATCTTTTAGCGCAATATTTTCAAGTTGTATACTGAAGATATTTTCTGCTTACAGTCTTCTAACGAAACTTTAACTGGAATTACATTATCATACTCCTCACCCAAGAAGGGACACACACATTCATTAATTCTGTGCACAAAATAAGCACATGAAGATCCACCTTCACCCAGGATTATCCTGGGAACATGGAAAACAGCAATGGAGGCCAGAAATGAATCTTTGCCTTCTTAGTATTTAGGCTCTAACAATGTTAGTTAACACTAAGCAATCAACTTAGTTCAAAATAGACTGTAATGTCAGGAGGGGACATTCGCTAATTTCCTTTTGTCACCTAGCTGATCATACAACAGTTTGCTTTCAGAGGAAACTTTAGAAATCTCATCATGTTACTTCTTCGATGAAAAGCCTTCAATTTTCCCCCACTGCGTGCAGAATAAACCTTATAGCTCTGGCCTCTGCTTAACCCTGCACTGGGTCTCTTATCATAGCTGTCTTTAGCATCTAACCTCAAGCATGCTGGGAGCATGGTTATAATATGCAGCTTCAATCCTTCCAGTGAGATGGAAGAACAGCTGGTCACATCCCCCTTTCTGGTCTGTATTGTGCATTTCCTTCAGAGCTCCTTTATAATGCCAAAGGAACACTAGACCACCAGAAGTCACCTCCCCTTCCCCTTTTATTTCATATGCCTAGGACCAGCACACAGGTTAATGATTGAGAAATGTAACACACAGATGAGCTATCTAACTGGGCCAGTTGGTAACATCGGAATCACACTATGCAGAATCATTAATTCCAGGTTAGTGAGGATTAGCAGTCACCTTATTCCCTAAATCCTATGTATCACACATTAATCTTTTTTTTTCAATGTACACAATTTGCATGACGTCTCACCATGCTATTCCCAGAGAGTGTACTAATCAAGGGTTGTTGGGTAAAGGGATACAGAACAGGTTGAAAGACTTGCATCAGAAGGTACCGTGGTTCATGCTAACCATAAATAAGCCCTCCAGCCCAGCTTCAGATGGTTTATCTGAATTGCCTAATATTAGAACTTGACAAAAGGAATAAATGCTTTTTTGAGAAGACTGAAGCAATGAGCTCACCAAAGCTTCCTGGGCACTGCTTATTGCTTTTCACCTTTATTTAGTGGGCATCTACTCTACAAACCGTTGACATGATCATGATAATTCTCGCTCAACATTTTAAAAATACTCATGCAACTAAGGGTGGAGAGGAAGTGGGTTCTGAGATGGAAAGCAGGATACTGGAAGGATTTGGCCAGTGCTGTCAAGATCACTATTTGGGGAAAAATATCAACAGATTTAAGGAAAAGGTTGAGTTGAGGTGCAGTGCAGTCCCAGTGCAAATCTCAGCTGACCCTGAAAAAATCTGAGGTTGGAAAGCTCAGAATTGCCCCCCCGCTGAGATGCGGGGTGGAATGTTCCATCTCTGGAATGGTCAGTCCTTGTAGGAAAGACTACCTGTAGGAAAAGGAATCTTGACAGTGGAGGGAAATTTAGAGCAAGGTCTGACACCTGAGGGCTATGACATCCCACAATCCTGTACCCATCTCACTAAACCCAGGATGCTGCCCAGCTTTCCCTCACAGAATTTCTGAGACCAGGTGCCCCCAGGATTCAAGGGGCTTATATTCCTGGGGAAACTTGCAAAAGGAATTACAGTAGAAAGATGACAGTTTTTTCCTGCTTCTACTGGTCTCAGGTGATGGAAACATTTCTGCCTTTACCACCCATTCTGGATCCCCCTAGCCTCCCAGCAGCACCTCAGCTGGCTGAGTGGCATGACCAGACCCTCCCCTCTGAATGCCTCCCTGGTCATGCCTTCCCCAGGGAGTTGCCATTGCAGCTAAATGCCCCACACACTCTCCCTGCATCCCTGATAAAGTTCATCCAGGTCAGTGGCCTCCAATGTAACTTCCGCCTCTCCCTGCCTGCTGGCCCCCTGGCACAGGAGCTTAAAGCACCTGGACAGCTCCTAAAGCTCAGGGAGCCCTTCTTAGTCCACTGGTACAAGCGTGTCTCTCTCAGAAATCAGGGTCTATTTTCCCAAACTTACAGAGCCTATAATTGTGAGAAAAGGAAGCACTCATTCTCAAAAAGAGTTTTCCTGAATTAAGGATGATATGGGCCATGGCTCCCTGCTTTGACCTCGTGGTTTCCAGACTCACGTGTCCTTCCTATTTGGGACACATCATCCATTTGCCACTCTGACCTAACCTCATTACCATGGTTTTACCCACTTTCCTGCTGATGATTAAGCACTAGCACTTGTTTTTCTCTGTGGTGCTCTTAGCAACTCATTGTTATTAGGGGAATACTCCAACTGTCAGCTCTCATCTTTGGAGACTGCCACCAATGAGTTCTGGGAATTGCTGGTGCCCTTCTTTTCAGTACAGCTCTGATTGCTTTGAGGAATGGAGACTATTCTGGGTCCCTGCCCTGAACAACAACAGCTGGTGGTTACATGGTAGGTAGTATTCTAACATGCCCATTTTTCTCATATTTTGATCTACCACCTGCTAGACTAATCCCACATCTCATAATTGGAACCATCAGTTTCTCATACTTCTAAGACCCATCCCAGCAACAGGTTACAGCCATTTTCTGGGATCCTACCAGACTGTTACAGCCTAGAGAACGGAAGAATACATCCACATTGGCAAATCTACCTTCACCCAACTGTCTGATTTATTTTCTTTGGCTCATCTTCCTCAGAGTGTCTCCTCCCATTTACATTTTATCTTTCCATGCTCCTCCCATATTTGATCATAGTTCTTTTAGCTTATTTGTATGGCAAGCACTTCCTTGGCCCATTTATCCAAACTCTGGATGAAGACACTGCATGATGTCTGCTTCTAGTAAGGAAATCAGTAACCTTGGGAGAAACGTCTTTTTT
Source organism: Ochotona princeps (assembly GCF_030435755.1). Lineage (NCBI taxonomy): Eukaryota > Metazoa > Chordata > Mammalia > Lagomorpha > Ochotonidae > Ochotona > Ochotona princeps. Next base: position 68,325,916 of record NC_080839.1, read on the forward strand.
CAGCCAAGCATATTTGTATAGGGTTATGAATTGGGGTCATGAACCAGCAGAACTCCTTTTGTTTCAGGGAATAAGTTGTTTAGCACTCAAGGGCATGTGTTCAGACTGCTGCATTCGGTGATTCCTGCAGTTTGCTTCAGCAATACCTAGGGGACCTAGCATGTACAAAACTTTACAATCAGACTATTAAAATAGAGAATTTTTACTTCATTCTCCAGTCTCATGTCCTGATGGGAAAATTAGGCACTGGAAATCACATGACTTATTTTAAAATTACGCATAGCTTGTGGCTAAATAAGAACCTAAGTTTGAACACTTACTCTGTTTTAAGACCCTGTCTCCAGAATTCTTATCTTCAGTTTGCCCTTATCAACACCTTTGATTTCAGAAATGGTACATAAATATGGAGATGAAAACTTTAGGGATGTCACTAGCACCATTTGAGAGGAGGGATGAAGTCACCTAGCAATATCTAGTACTTCTGTAAGGAGTAGAGACAGGGGTGGGTACCCAAAACCAAAAAGTAGGCCTGGCACTAATACACACTGAAGATAGAACTCAGATGCTGTCTCCTGTCAGGGAGAGATCCTTTGGCAGGATAGATGAAGAGTTGCTGGTTGGTGGGTTGTAGAAGTCATGAATGCATCAAGTTCGTTATTTTCCACTGACCCTACCCCAGGTGTCATTTGTGTGTCTCAGTCCTGGACCAATCAGGCACAGCAGAGACCAAACTTCCTTACTCCAAGATTCCCAAGAATGGAAGGTCACTTCCCTAGGTACATAGTCAGGGACCTAACTACTGCACTTTAGGGATAGTGGTAGGACACCTCAACAAGCAACTGGAGTGTCTCCAAGATGGAGAAAGAATGGAAACCAAGATCTTGATGATCACCCTTGAGAAAGGTAGGACTGGGGCTGCGGTACTCCAGGATGTCGTCTTCAATTCTCTAAAAAAAAAAAAAAGCCACAAAGACTCTTTATGTCTCTCAAGAGCATGGCAGGAATCCCAGCAGAGCCAGGCTCACCCCTTCCTACACAGTTTCTACTACTGACAGCTCTTTAGTATTGCTGGATGCATAACTGTCATTGGAAGTCAGTACGGAGTTTACCAACCCTCCAAGTGTCCAGCAAAACATGTGTCAGTACCATTGCCATTGGTCTTTCTAATTGGAATAAAATATTGAAGAGTTGCATGCTTATGTGCCAGCCAAAAAGAAAATCTTCAAACGTCACTTTGGTGGAGTAGCAGAGGGCAGAGAAACAGCATCTATAGCTATTGAAAAATTATTTGGATCCCAACTATTATAAGCATACTCTTCTCCAATATCCTTGACCTGTGACTAGAAAGGTTGCCACCTGACAATGTTATGCCAACACTCAGCCCTTTGTACACGTGTTAACAAGTCCCACATCCATGTCATTACCACAATAGTGGGCCTTCCATTCTTAGGAATCTTGGAGTGAGGAAGTAATTTAGTCTCTGCTGGGCAAGGCTGGTGCAAGTCTGTTTACATGTCTTAGAGCAGTAGGACACACGGTACGTGTGAGTAGAGGTTCCTTGCATTGAACTCTGTAAGTATTACCTTACCAAGTAGCAAAACTTTTCTCAAAATTTTCATGTGTTTATTTGCCATTTAATAAATGACCATTCTGCTCTCTCCCCTCTGCCAGAGATATTGTGACTCGAGCTAATAAGACAAAGATAATTCATTTCTCATCTTTCAGAATAGCATGTCCTTACTTCTGCTGACAGGGTTCATCTTAAGCACCACGTGCTTATGAAAAGAGAGAATCACTTGGGGCCACTCCAAGTCTAATATCTTCCTATTAGGCTCTTGTAGAAGGAGAAAGTGGATTCAATCAGGAACCCAAGGCACCCTTACTCACATTTCCCATTAGCAGGGAAATTGCTTCAGAAAAAAAGCAGCTAGTCATTTCTAAACATTAAAGTAATTCAAACAAATAATGCATTAATTAAATTACTTGTAAAAGGCAAGTTGCAGGCAATTTGGAAACCAGGTTTAAGAGGAGGGCTAGGGCCCGGCAGCGTGGCCTAGCGGCTAAAGTCCTTGCCTTGAACGCACTGGGATCCCATATGGGCGCCGGTTCTAATCCCGGCAGCTCCACTTCCCATCCAGCTCCCTGCTTGTGGCCTGGGAAGGCAGTCGAGGACAGCCCAATGCATTGGGACACTGCACCCACATGTGAGACCCGGAAGAGGTTGCTGGTTCCCGGCTTCGGATCGGCACAGCACCGGCCGTTGCGGCTCACTTGGGGAGTGAAACGTCGGATGGAAGATCTTCCTCTCTGTCTCTCCTCCTCTCTGTATATCCGGCTTTCCAATAATAATAAAATCTTTTTTAAAAAAAAAGAGGTGGGCTAAAGAGATAGAAAAGTTCTGAATTAGAGCCTGACAAATAGTTAACTCTCTGGTGCTTACAGAGTTGTCCCTCCCTGCAGTGTGCTGAACGTTTATGGCCCTGAAAAAAAATCCATACGCTAAATCCTGGTCCCCAGGGTGGTCGTGTAAGGAGGTAGAGGTCTTTTGGGGGATAATTAGATCATGATGGTAGAAGCCTCCTAACCGAGATAAGCCCTTTTAAAAGGAGACTACAGAGCTCACAACCACCCTTCCCCTTTCTGTCCTGGGAGGATGCAGCAGACAGGTGGCAGCCTGTGCCCTAGAAAATGGCTCTCATCAGAACCCTTCCTCCTGATGCCCCAATTAGACTTCCAGCCTCCAGATCTCAGTCTATGGTACTTTTTATAGCAGCTCAAACTAGTGAAGTCATACCATGGCCAATGCCATGGTAAGGAGCACCTAGCAAACATGGTCAGGACCCAGAGTCACCTCAGCTCAAGGCTCAGGGCTCTTAGCCCAGAAGACAAGCAGTATCTGCCCCAGGCGGCCCGGCACCCAGTCTGACAGTTTTACAGACTCATGGCTCCTTCTCGGCAGTAAAACACCACAATGTGAGGGGTTTAAGCTCTGAGAGCAATCCCCTCATTTGACAAATAACGAAACGGCTTAGAGTGGTATGACATCTTGCCAGTGTTCCTCAGGAAGTAATTGGCAGAACACAACAGGATCCCATTTTGTGTGACCTTGAGGTCGATGTGTTTAATCCATCGTGCCATACCACATCTCTAAGTGCCACTTTGGGGAAAAGCTGACAATTTGACATCATTCTAAGGTGCAGCCAGAATTATGTGTATCCATCACCAGCCTCCCTCCCCCTTTAGTGACCTCTGGCACAGACAGAAAGCGTAGGATTTGTTCTGTCCCCCACTCTTGTCTGCGGCTCTGCCCCCCACTCTTGTCTGCGGCTCTGCCCAGCTCAGCTCCTCCCTGCTGGACACACTTTCCTCCTTCTCCAGGGTCCAAACATGTCCCTTGCAGGAACCCAACCAGGCCAGGTGATTTAATAATACTCACGAAGACAGTTGATTTCCCAAGCTTAAGCTTTCCCAGAACTTGTTAACTCAAGCATCTCTCTGTGAGTAAAATGCAGAGCTATTTCTTGAGCAAGGGCAGTATCCCTGTGGTCCTTGCCAATTCCCACTCTATTCCCAAGTCAAAGCCCTTCGAGTGGGGAGGAGGTGAGCTTTTTAAGCGATTTCCCTCTGGCTGTGCAGTGCCTCTGTGGGAAGACAAGAGTCGCTGAGCAGGTGACTGGGCTGAGGAAGGCAGTAGCCCTTGGCAGTGGCTCTGCAATCGCATGCCCTACTGGGTGGAGCCATGAGCCCAGGAGAGGAAGTAATCAACTATCGGTCCCATGGGGCGACTGCACGGCAGCCGGGTCTAGGAAAGAAAAAGAAATGTCATTACTGCCCATGGGAGAGTGTAATGACCCAAATTATGGCCTGTCGGACGAGGCAGTGCCTGCCCCAGGGAGGCTGCAGAGGTAAGCACAGCTCGCAGAGGAGGTGAGAAAGGCAAGGGGCCCCTTCACAGCCAGGAGGCGGGGCTTGGGCTGCTGCCTGCCTTCCACCTTCCTGTTCAGAGCCCAGGAAGTCCTCTGGGCCTTTCTCCCACAGGTGGGACTAGGCTGCCTGGGCTGTGGACAGGTAGCATGGCATGCTCAGGAGCTCCCTGTCGTAGGGCAGTGGGACCAGAAACCATCCTTCAACCAGAATCTTTAGAAACCTTTTTTTCAACAAATTTCTGTCTTTCAGAAATTTGAAAGAACATGAAATGGTATAATAGATGTGTGTGTGTGAGAAAAAGAGAGAGAGAAAGAGAGAGAGAGAGAGAGAAATTGATATATGTTAATAATCACTTATATTTGAACTGGTAGAGAGTGCTTGTACTCACTGGACTAAGAGAGGGAGTCAGCCCAGGACAAACTAGGGCACTCTGGGAGCTTCCTTTCTTCCTAATTTTACTCCATCCTGTGGCTCTCAGGGTCAGGCATTCAGTGATTCCACCAATATTTCCTGAGCATCCACTCTAGCTGAAGGCATACTCCAACAGGGAAATATTAGCACTCCTTGTAGCAGTGGCCATAGGAGCTGTTACTGCGTGATAGATGTTGTACAGAGTAGCAGGGACAAGCATGTACTGAGTGTCAGACATAGTTCCAAGAGTCTGATACTGTAAACTTTATGAAGTAATCATGTTTTGGCAAAGATGTGGGACAGAAGACTCCCTTGTGCTGCCACGGGGAGTGTAAGTCAGTAACGACTTGAGCGGGTCTTTTTGCATTTCTAGTAAATTTGATCATGCGTACACCCTCTCACCCAATATTTAGGCTTCTGGTAACTGTACCTGAGAAGTTCTTTCACATGTGAGGCAAGAAACACCTAAAAAGATGCTTCCATACCCTGCTTGAATAGAGAAATACAGAAGGAAAACTAATGGACCATAAACCAAATACACTGTGTTTATGTAATGACATACTTCATCAACCTATCTCCCTAGACATCAAAACCTAAATCTGTTGCAAAAAGACACTCCATGGGAGTATTTAAGTGAATCTGTCAAACACACATAAACTCCACTGCACATCACTTCATGGATTCATAGAATCTATAGATCTCATAGAATCTATGGATTTTATTAATCCATTCTCTGTAGAAAGGGAATAAAATCCTGATCCTGGGAAGCCCATAATAAAAATCACCTTATCGTTCAGCTAGCAAGATGCATAAAGTCTATTTAATGAACCTAGTCCATTGTTTGCTCAACCTTGGCATTCTATGATTTGATGATGACATACAGCTATGATCAAGGAGTATATCTTTCCGATTAAACACAGGTGGCTCACCATATAGCTAAGTTGAACACCTTTAAAAGGCTTCTAGGCTTAATGAACATTTCATTTTTTCTATGCTTTCCTAGAACTCTAATCAAATAAAATTGTCTGGACTTGGTCACGTCGTTAAAAAAAAAAAAAAGTGTTTCCTATTGTTGCTTTCTGGGACATATCCTGAGTCTGAGAGAAGGGGCAACATCATTCCTTTGTACAAGATCATCAACAAGCGGGAAGTCCCTTGTCCTTTTTGTAAGATTTATTTATTGACTTGAAATACAGAGTCAGAGAGAGACAGAGAAATTGCCCATCTGGTGGTACACTCCAAGAACAACTGTAATTACCTAAGTTGGTCTAAGCCAAACACAGAAGCCTGGAATTCAATCTAGGCATCTAATGTAGTTGACAGGAAGCCAAGTGCTTTATCTGTTTCCTTAGTGGCACATTAGCAGGCAGGTAGACCAGAAGTGAAATACCTGGGATTCAAACTAAGCATTTGGCTCTGGGATGCGGATGTTCCAAGTGGTGGCTGAATTCACTGTACCACAATGCCCCAGACCTGCCAGAATATTTCATAGGTTATTCACAGATGAGCGTTCAAATGTATACTTTCCAGGAGGGCTGGAAGAAGCATCCTTTTCTCACACATTGTCAACTGAAATATGCATTTAAAGGTCTTAAATGTGGTATTCTCCAGATCATTCTGCAGATCAACAGCACTGGTTTTATTTGAGACTTGTTAAAAATGAACATCATTATTCAGAACTGAGTTAGAAACTGAATTTTAACAAACTTCCCAAGTGCATGTACACTAAAACTTGCACAGCCCTGATCTTGTCCAGTGGTTTCCAAACTTGGCAATAATGATACAGATCATCTCAACAGAATCGTCTGCCTCACTTCCACAAACTCAAAAGTTTCAGTAGATTTGCAGTGAGGTCCAGGAGTATCCATTTTTTAAGTTATTAAATATTTTCAAATTTACAAAATAGCTTCAAGACTACTAGAAATTCTGTTCCCAATCCCGCATGATACACACATTGAGCCACTTGAGAGTAAAATCCTGACATAAAGCCCCATCATTCTGAAATAATTAAGTATATATTTTCTATAATTGCAGAACTTCTCTATGATAACACCACAATCATCAAAATAAGAAAGTTGACATTTATATCTAGTATCTAATCATACGATATCACTATAACTTTGCCAATTGACACTCTGATATCTAGACAGCTGAAATGTCTAATTCAGGCTCATGAGAGGCATCTGGTTGTCATATATCTTTTGTCATTTTCAAACTGGAACAGCTCGATTTCTTTTCTTCACTTTGACAACCTTAATGCTTGTGAATCTTACAAAACTTTTTATTACACCCAGTTACTTTCTAACTCTCATGATTCCTTCCACATTTATCAGTTGGCATTCCACAGTAAGGAATCTTTCTCTCTCCATTCATATATGGACATTTGAATTCTTACTTTACTCATTGTGTTATACTGTTTCTCAATCTTTATTTCGTTGCTGGAACTGTCTCTTGTTTAAATGAATCTCCTTCAAGCTGGCCTCTGTGTCCTTGGGACAGGTTCCTATTGCACACTGACCACTTTTGTGCTTTCTGGACAACCAGATGCTCCAGATGCTCTTGTGTTTTCCATATATCATCCCTGGAAAAAGCCACTTTTTTACATTTTATATTTTATTATTATTATTATTTTATGAGACAGCTCCATAGGCTCCTAGTATTTCCCTTATCCCCTCCCCAATTCCCAACCCTCACTAGTTCCTCTATATCATTACTAAAGTAGAGTTCTTCATACACAGTCATATGTCCATCATTGTGGGCATGGACAATGGCAGAGTTCAGCATCCTATTGTCAAGATGTAGTAAACAGTTTGGTTGGGAGTCCATCTCTGTAAGTAGAAATGCATACTACATTGTATCCTCACATCTGGATGTTAGTCTCCATTTCACAGCTACTGTACATCCCCTCAAATGAAAAGTCACAATACAAAATCAATAATATAAAGAAAAATAGAAATTTACAATGCCATGAAGTTAAATAACATGTTACTAGATATGACAGCTTCCATTACACAGCTACTATACATCCCCTTAAATGAAAAGCCACAAAAAAAATCAACATCAGGGAGAAAAAAGAAATTAACAACACCATGAAGTTAAATAACATGCTACTAAATGACTAAAGTGTAACTGAAGAAATGAAAATCAAGAACCATGTTGAAGAAAATGATGCTACTGTATGACGTATGAGTCATTGAAGAATTTAATCAGAAGGAAGTATTTTGAAGAGACGAACCTAACAGAAAACATCAAAATCCATGCGATACAGCTTCCTCTGATTTTTGTCAGTGAAATGTGTCTCTTCTAGACAACAAATAGATCGGTTTTTTTCTTAATCCAGTTTACGAATCTATGACGTTTGATTGAGCTTAAGCCATCTACCTTCAGGGTTAATACGTATGGGTGGTACTTTGGTCCTGTCATTTAGGTTGTTCATTGGTTTAGTCTTCTGTTGTCACTTTACTGGGATGTTCTTCCCATTTGCCTTTGGTTTTGTTTCGTGCTATTCCTCTTCTCTGTCAAGACAATGTCTTGAAGTATCATTTATAGGGCAGGTTTAGAACAGGCAAATTCTTTTAACTTTTCTTTACTGTGGAAGAGTTTCATTTCGTTTTCAAAGACAAAGGAAAGCTTTGCTGGATATGTTATCCTGGGCCGACAATTTTTTTTCTTTTAGAATCTAGAATATGTCACTCCATTCTCTTCTGGCCTGTAGAGTTTCCTGTGAGAGATCTCCTGTGAGTTTAATTGGCATTCCTTCATATGTCAATTGATTTTTTTTCACATGCACATTTCAGGATCTTTTCCTTATGTTCAGTTGAAGAGAGCTTGATGGTTATGTGTCTTGGTGAAGATCGCTCTTTGAACAGGCGTGTTGGGAGTTCTGTGCCCCTCCAGGAACTTGTTTCCCAATTCTTTCTCTAGATTAGGGAAATTTTCCTTTATTATTCCATTAAATAGATTCGTAAAACCAGTTTCTCTTTCTGCACCTTCTGGGACTCCCATAACTCTTATATTTGGCCTCTTAATAGTGTCTTTCAATTCTTGAATACTTTTTTTGGCCTGATCCAGCTCTGCTTCCAGCTTTTTGTTTGCTTCCCCTGGTGACAGGAAATATCTTCCAATTTTGAGATTCTTTCTTCTGCTTGCTTCATTCTATTTTGGAGACTCTCCACTGTACTTTTAATTTGCTCTACTGTGTCCTTAATTTCTGATATATCAGCCTTGATTTGCTTTATTGCTGCTATTGCTTCTGTAAAATATTTCTTAAATTCTTTGAACTTTTTATGTGCTTCTCATTGCTAATCAGAGGCTTTAAAATGAGTTTTATGATTTCTGTGTGCCCCATTTTCTCGATGTTTTCCTCAGTTAACTCTGAGGTTGGCAAAGGGTTTTGCTTCTTTGCAAGGGGAGTTTTCAGTAATATTCATTGTGCTTTTGTCTCTTTTACTCTTGGTCATTGTACTTCTGGTTAGCAGAGTCTTCTCCTTGAGGAGGTTTCTAAGCTGTGTCACCTACAGGTCTACAATGCAATTTTACTTATTGCAGTCAGTACACAACTCTTTGCTTGCAGCAAATTGCACCACTCCCTCCAGCGAGTTCCAGGTCTGGGTTCTTATACTAGGTTTCCACAAAGAACTCTGTAGCCCAAGCTCCTGGCTCACCAATCTCTACCTCCTGTGATACTGTGCTGAGGCTGCACCACTGTCTTTACAACCTTTCTCCCACTTCCAGTTGAAGCAGGTCCCAGGATTAGGGAGACAGCAGGTGTCCTATACAGCTAGGTTGTTGGTTGCGCTGATCTTGCAGGAACCTGTTGGATGTTAGGTCTGGGTGCCACATGGACCTATTTTGACTGGTACGATGCCACAGTCGGTATTATTTTCCTGCGGGACCAGTGCAATTCACTGAACTCAGTGAGTTCTTGCAAGCTCAGCACATGCGCAGTTCACTGTTGTCCCCTGCAGTCTTAAAGCTTTTGCCACAGTGTACAAAATGGCACCTGACGTACCACTTCTAGAATTCTTGATCTGCTGGCTGTCAGGTTTGAGGGCTACCCAGACCTGTCTTAGGCGGAACCTGTAGAATGCCACGTTGATGCAATTCACTGAGTCAGAAATGAGTTCACTCTCAGCTCAGCATATGCTCAGTCCTTTCCCTTGCCTTTTCCTCCTTCTGCAAAATGGCACCCAATTCAGCTCAAGGGGGCTGATTAGGCTATGAAATCCATCCTGTTCTCGCACTGTCTGTCTGGGATCTGCTGCTCTGTCTCTGCTCCTGGTCAAATCAAACGGACCAGCAGGACAGACAGTTCTTTGTCTGGGTTCAACTCCCAAGCTCCCAGTGAAAGTCCCTTTCCACCTGGTTGCTGGTGGAGTTCTGGCTGCTGGTGGAGTTCAGATTGCCATTAGCTGAATGCCGCTGGAGTATCAGTCACTGCAACACCACACTGTTGTATCTGTTGCTTTCCTGTGTCTGTCAGTCTCTAGGTACCCCTCTGCTGTTTTTCTGTCCTCTCCTATTTCCTGGAATGTCTCCTCTCTGCTTCATCCTGATTAAATGTTTCTCCATCTGTTTAAATGTGTCCTTACCCTATTCCACCATCTTGATTCTCCAAATATCCATTTCTTAAAGCAACCATGGCTTCTTTTAGTGGGGAATGAAACTTAGATACCAAAATCTCAGTACTAGGTGTTTGTGTTGCTGTTGGGGTCTCATTGTCACCCCCTTCTTGATGGAAAGAGATGTAGATGTGTGCTTGTATTTGTAATATATATTATTTCTATATTTATATTTATTAATATGTCTATATCATGGAAATCATGAAATCACATCTTAAACCCCAAGTATCATCCATTTGCTTTTCTTTGCACAGGTAGTGATAATTCTGTGTCATGCTTAAGATTCTATGTGCTGGTATTGTCCCCAAAAGGAAGTTCATACAATCCTGAGGAAGTTTTTTAGAACTAACATTTTATTTCTCCTCATTTCCACTTCTAACTCCGTGGTCTGCCCACTTTAATCAGAGACTAAATTTGGCTGTGTCAAGGTAATCATCATACTTCTCTCTAAATGTTCTCCTTTATAGTTCCAGGTCCATAAATATTTTCTAATATGTTATCATTTTCCATTCTTTAATATTCTCATTCTTTTTGTTGTGAACATTCTAGGTTACATATATTCTTCTTAAAATGCAGTAACTATTACAGTGACTTCATCTCCTTTAACTTGAAAAATGTGCTGCTATTAAGTCATCCTCAAGCTTATCCAATTTTCCACTTCATATATCAAACAGACAGCTTGCATTGAGCTGGCTGTCCTCTAGAAGGGTTAGGTTTTCCACACTTAAATCTCCTCATTTTATAAAAGAGAAAATAACATTTCATACACTTCAAAATTATTTAGTCTCGATGTGTAAGCAGGATTGAAAGGGAAATAGTTAGAGGTACTGGCTTCGTTTTAGGCTATTCTAAAATTTTTCACTTATTTACCAGAAACAGCAATATTTATAATGATGTTTCTTACTTATTTATTGGGACAATCCTCAAAACAAGCTGATCATCTAATGTTTACTTAATTTTATAGATGCCACTGCCAAATTCTTTAAACATATCTACATTAATAAGACAGTCTTCATATTAACCAACCATGGGTCTATAATTTAACAAAACCCATCTAGTTCGAGTAAATGCTTAGGCACACTCCCAATGTAGAAAGCATATAAATGTGCTTCTTCCCTTTATGCAAGTTGTTACAACATTGCCTTGCCTCTTTCCTTATCTGCTACAGCATTACCACGGAACTCTACAAAAAGACAGCAGAAGATGCGCTAGATGGATTGTCAAGGGGTTTTGGAATATCTTGAGCAGTCATTTTACCACAAATAGCTAGTTTGAAAGCACAGCTTCCATTAATAGCCTAATAGGTCCTCTGTCTGAGTGTGGAAATGCATTAATAAACTCTAACTTTCATCAGGATGAACTGGTTGCTACTTAACATGAAGGTGATGACTGAAGTAAGTCACTTTGAGATGTCATGGAGACAGGACACCCATCCATCCATTCATCTACCAAAATGGTTATAAAGAGTCAAAAATCCTTAGATTGATAGAACAAATGTCTAAATTTCTCCAGCAAGCACAATTAGCCATGAACATTGGTTTATTATTCTCAAGTGCCTCATGGAATATGGACATGGTCACATTCAATATGCTCTCCTATCACTGTACCATGCAGGTTTCTGGGAAGGACGTTTTCTTTGGGTATGAGCCAACATACTCCTTAATATACTAGAACTGTGATCATCTTATTTCTTACAGTCAGGCAGGTTGAAAGTTCAGGACTACTCTGATCTTTATCTTTTCAATGTTAGAGATGCAGTTTTCTTCACCATGATGATAAACATGTGAAGTTTCTATAACACAAGGTGGGTAAGAAGGGGACACTAACACCTCTCAAGCCACTGCTATTAGATCATGTGCTCAGTTCACTTCTCTCTCAGAGTTGGTGCCTTTAACCTTTTACTTGGCATCACATTAACTGGGTCTAATTAGACTGCTTAGGCCTCCCAAATTTCAATATAGCATACGGTATTATGAGTTTATAACTGCACTCTTTCCTTACTGTCCCAATGGATTAGTTCTAGGACGATCCACAGATAGGAAAAAAATGATGAATGCTCAAATTCCTTCTAGAAATGACTGAGAGTTTGAATATAATCTATGCACATCTTCCTGAATTCTTCACATCATCTTCCGGAAAACTTGTACAGTTGATATACTATATTATTTAAGGAATGATGACAAAAAATGAAATTGTGTCCCTGGATACATTTCTTTAAAAATATTTCTTTTATTGGTTCAATATATAGATGTGGGTTCTCTGGATACAGAGGGCTGACTGTATCTGGCTATCCTATCTAACTTCCACTGGTACATAAATTTCTTGAATACAGCAGTAAAAGCTGTTGGACAAGTTACTTGTGAATGTGTTCAACTATGAAAAATGAAGTACCATTAGCACACTCTTAGAAAGTCATGTAAAGAGAGAATCAATTGGTCTAGTCAGCCTCTTCATGATACAAGCAGATTCTAGATTTGGACAGATTGTTAGAATGTGCAATTCTTAGCTACCTATTAATCCCTGTTTTCAAATTCAGGTTTTTAATTGAGAAAATTGATATCAAATATATTCTTTTGTAATGGAAAGGCAGAGTTGTAGAGGAAAAGAAGACAGAGAGATCTTCCATCCACTGAGTCACTCCCCAGATGCCTGCAACAGCCAGACCAAAGGCGGCAGCTAGAAGCTCATCCACACCTTCCACATGGGTGGCAAGGGCCCAAGCACTTGGACCATCGTCTGCTGTTTTCTCAGGCATAGAACTAGGAAGCTGCAACAGAAGAGGAGAAGTGCAGACCAGCACCCACATGTGATGCCAGCATCACAGGCAGTGCCTTAACCCACTGTACTACAGTTATCAGTCCTGAGAGTTTAAACTTTAAACTTTCTCTCTATTCGCTTATTTTATTAATTGGTTCTAAACTCAAAGGAAAAAGAATAAAAATGGGTTAGGCCCGGTGGCGTGGCTTAGCGGCCAAAGTCCTCACCTTGAACGCCCCGGGATCCCATATGGGCACTTGTTCTAATCCTGGCAGCTCAACTTCCCATCCAGTTCCCTGCCTGTGGCCTGGGAAAGCAGTCGAGGACGGCCCAATGCTTTGGGACCTTGCACCCTCATTGGAGGCCCAGAAGAGGTTCCTGGTTCCTGGCTTCGGATCGGTGCAGCACTGGCCGTTGCGGCTCACTTGGGGAGTGAATCATCGGACAGAAGATCTTCCTCTCTTTCTCTCCTCCTCTCTGTATATCTGACTTTGTAATAAAAATAAATAAATCTTTGAAAAAAATGGGTTAATGTGATCTGAGTAAAGCAACATAGATTGCAGTGTGTACTCTCTTTATTAGGATCTCTCCAGCACACAATGCTTTCCTAATCAGATTCCCCGAACTTTAAGATCTACTTTGGGTGAGACTGGAATCAGAAAGGGAGTTTAAAAGGAACAGACAGAAGGATGCCATCCACAAGTCAACTCATTTTGTTACTGCACAGAACTACAGATGCTCAGAAATTCAACACTAAAGCAGCCCAAGAGTCTTTTCTGAGCTATTACTTAAAGCCTAATTCAGTCAAGTTCTTGATAACTGGATTGGGGAGAGGGCAACTGGCATTCCTGGAGTTTCCCCTGACTCCACCGACACTCCAACAGAAACAAGGGCAAACACAGCCTGGTGCACTGATCCCAGCAGCAAGCCCATCTCAGGAGCTCCACTGGGCTGACACTAGCTCCGTGGTCTTTCCAGCCTGGACAGTAGAACAAAAATCGGAAGGGTCTCCAGACACTTTCATTTTGGCCCCAGTTCTACAGTATCTCTTTGTAACTGCCCTCACCTCATATGCCCTGATACAACAGGTAATGTGAGCAAGTTTTACAAAGAGTTAACATGAGAAGAGCTCAGGAAAGCAAATTTTCTGGCATATGTAGACTTAAGGCACAAAGAACATTGTTGTCCCTTGTGCAGGCATTTCCATTTGAAACAGACATTTTTTTTTTTTCGCGGGGGTGGGGAGGACTGGATGATTAGCTTGATAAAAATTTTTGAACTCTACTTTGGGAGTCAGAATAGCACAGTATCTCTTGTTTTACTAACAGTTAAGTTGCATAGTCTAACCAACTCTTTCTACTTTGCTTTTTGGGGTGTGAGCAAATTGTGTCCATTGCATAAAGTCCTTCCTAAAGAAGAAAAAGTGCAGCTTAAAGAACCATGTTTGCAAATTCAGGAAGCACTTGCCTTATCCCCTTCTAGTTTTCCCTTAAAAAGATTGCACAGGTTCACTCTTAGCTACTATTTCTACAGAACTTATCCACATCCATGTTTGAAAATTGACACTGGTAACGGAGCAGGCTTTGGTTTAATTAGCTCAATGCAGGGGGCCATGTGCAGCCCTGTTCATGTGCTATCATGTTTTAGGTAAAATGATGCTGCAAACAGGACAGATTTTTCCCCTACCTCTTCCAGCGAGAGCCCAGCCTACACCTGAGGAGCTTCTGGCATGGGGAACACATAGAACAAATTCACACATGAGATGAACCAGTTTCAAATGAGATGGCTGCGTGGAGAGTCCCATCAGCTTCTTTGCAAATGGACAAGTCATAAACCTGCTTAATGAGTTGGAAACTCAAAATTGCCCCCTTCAGTTTATCGATTTTTTTTTAATGTTGTCCTCCCCAATGGACATCATTAACAAAGACACCCTTGTCTCCTCCACATGGTTTCCCTATTAGGAAAGTGCTGTCACTTCAACCGTAGTGGGAAGGAATTCTCAGTGGGGGAAAGATTTCGCTGCAGAGAGCAGCATTTGCTAATTTCTCTGACCCACCCAGTCCACTGAGCCAGAGAGACTGTAGGGCAGGCAAACCACAGAGAACGTAGAATGTATCTCAGTTGTGACTGTATCTTCCAACCATTTTAATCTCCCTTTTTCTTTTGACATTGTATAATACTTTCTCCCAGAAACGTTCTCTAATCTTATAATTTGAAAACAAATTTTACTTCAGCTGTCCTTCCAGTAGGCGACCTTTAATGGTTTTGCTGTAGGTAAAACTCTGTCAGTATGTTCTGCCTCCCTGCTCAGTGTTCTGGATATCAAATTGTTCAGAGGCTGCGGGTTTTTTTTTTTTTATCAGTGATAATATTGCCCTTTCAAAATTTCTCTGTAAGCAGCCTGAAAGGATTCATTCTGAGCAGTGGTTTCATTAATTTATTTAAATGCATTTCTCAAACAAAGCAGGTTAGCTGGCTTGAAATGTCAAGATCCAGGACCAGACTTGAAAATATTCTGTAAAATCCAATTGTCCAGGCCTTCCCGGGGAAAGAAAAGAGGGAGTTGTCAAGGAAGCAAACTGAGGCTGGCCACCCGCTGTTCTCAAAGGCTGCAGTTTCCCTGGGAGATTGGGAACATGCTCTGGCTCTGTGGTGGGATGGAGTCCACTTTACAAAAAGGGCCAAGCTTTAGCAGAGTGGTTTTCGCTCTGGCTGGCAGGCTGCACTAATCTTCCCCAGATAAACTGCCCCTCGCTTCTGAGAGGCTTCTGGTGATAGATTATTTCAACAGTGCAAAGTATCCAGGTCCATGGGAGGAAAAAAGCAGATGGAATGGCTCCTACTAGTTCAATTGTGTGAACTGGGGGGCCAGCAAACCTTCCGTGAAAGAAAACAGGCGGTTCTGAACTAAGCAGGAGATGAAATAACATGTTGAAACCCTGCAAGAATTGTGAACAGGCAGTTCTAAAGTACTGGTTGGGCTGTGTCATTTAAGCAAGGAGAAAAACATCATCTTCAAACTAGCTCTTATCACTGGATTTTCAATCACCCAGATGTTTTAGCTTTTCTCATTCTCCTACTGTAAAAGCAGTAACTCCCTATTGTCTGCTGAATACTATCTAATCTTCTTGGCATGACATTCAAGACCCTCCAGAGCCTGGCATCTGCTTGTCTTTGATACCGTGATTCCTGCTACCACTCCCCCTGCCCAAGCCCACCCCCACAACAGACACACTGGTTAAACTAGATGGGTGCCCATTTCCTGATCCTGAAAGGTGTTTTATACATCATAATGCTTTGTGACATGTACCAGGACACTGTTTTCCTACTTTGCGACCGTGTCTACCCACATCAATTCTTCAAAGCCCAGTGCAAATGACTGCAAACTCACTGTGCAGGGCAGTGAGCTGCTTTGCCTCCTGGATCTTGATGATGCTTGGTAATTGTCCCAGGCCCAACTGGCTATTCTTATGAACCACTAGAATGAAGTTCCCTGAAGGCAGGACCAGTTCTGACCGCCAGCTTCACAGCTCCACAGCACATCTTATGGCAGGAGCTTTTGCTGCAATCCAAGACAGTCTGCCAAGGTGCAGGTTTAGGCATGCTTTATTTTATTTTGTTTTTTTCAATCATCACAATCACTTTTTAAACAGTAGTTGGGCATATAGTCTCCAGAACTTTTTAACATGCAAAACTGAAAGTCTACAGCTAGCACATAAGGATTCGCTATTCCTCCCTCCTCCCCTACCGCTGGCTCCCACCATTTTATTTTCTGCTCAATGACTACTTCAGAAATCTTATATAAGTGGAATATTTGTCATTTTTAAACAATTATTTTATTTTTATTAGAAAGTCAGATACACAGAGAGGAGGAGAGACAGAGAGGAAGATCTTCCATTTGTTGATTCACACCCAAAGTGGCTGCAATGGCCAGAGTTAAGCCGATCCGAAGCCAGGAGCCTGGAGCCTCTTCCTGGTCTCCCACATGGGTGCAGGGTCCCAAGGCTATGGGTCATCCTCGACTGCTTTCCCAGGTCACAGGCAGGGAGCTGGATGGAAAGCGGGGCTGCTGGGATTAGAACTGGTGCCCATATGGAATCCTGGCATGTGCAAGGCAAGGAATTTTAGCCACTAGGTTACCACACCAGGTTCTATTTGTCTTTTTATGATATACTTATTTCACATAGTTTTTCAAAGTTCTTCCATGTTGCATCATTTGACAGAAGTCCTTCTTTTCTGAATGACACCCCTTTGTATGTACAAACCACATTTTTTTCTGTTCTTAGTCAATAGATATTTGGATTGCTTCTACTTCTTAACTATTGTGAATAATGCTGCTATGAACATGACTGTAGGACTATCTCTCAGATACTTTCGGTTCTTGTGTCCATCTATCCAGAGGTGGGATTACTGAATTATATAATTCTATATCTAATTTTTTGAGAAATCATAGTATTTATCATTTTACAATTCTATTAATAATGCATAAGGTGTTCAGTTTCTTGATATCCTCACCAATCATTTATGCTTTCTATTTTATTGCTTGCTCATGGCCCCTTTCATGGGTCTGAGGTCATGTTTCATTGTGCCTTTCACTTGCATTTCTGTTAAACAGTCATGTTGAGCATCTTTCCACAGGTGTTGGCCATCTGTATATAATATTTGGAAAAATGGATTTTAAATATAATGCTCACATTTTAATGTATTTATTACTGGGTTACAAAATTTATTTATACAACCTGTATTCTAAAACATGAAATTTGCAAAAACTTTTGTCTCATTTTGTATTTTACATTTCATTATGTTTGACCATCATAACTTGTTATAATTCATACAAGATAATGTTTTATGTGATTCTCTTTGTCTATTTTCTTTTTTTGATCTCTTGCTTTGGGCATCATATCCAAGAAAATATTGTCAAATACAACATCGTGAAGATTATCCCCTATATCCTTCTTGGAGATCTATATTTTTTTATTCCATGTTTTAAATTTTCCTCTTTTTAATCAATTTCATAAGTGGGATAAAATGTATTCTTTTACTTATGAATATCTCATTTTTGCAGAAACATTTGTTGAAAATTTTCCTTCTTCCATTGAGTGATATTGGCATCCTTGCCAAAGACCATTTAAGTATACATACCAGGGTTTATTTCCAAGTTTTACATCCCATGGCATTTGTCTACTTGTACTTACGCTAATACCTTACTGTTTTGATTACTGTGGCTTTATAATAAGTTTAGAATCAGGGAATAGTAAACTTACAACTTTGTTCTTTCAAAATTATTTTGGCTAAAATGAATTTTCAGGTGGGTCTTCCCATTTTTGCAAACAAAGTCATTGCTATGTTGAAAAGGCTTGCATTGACTCATTTTAAACAAGCACCACATTTATTGGAATTTCTACAGGAGATTCCAGTAAATGTAATGAAAGCCACCTTCTTAAATGATAACTTGGTTTAACTTACTAATTCGTTTTAGTGCATACATTTTTTAACTATTTTAATTATTTCACTGTATACATTTTATTTTTGATAATTTTTACATATTTGATTAGGGTGTGAAGGGTCAAGGGCTAGAAGAAAGTGGGTGAGACCATTGTTTTGGAATTCTCTTTCTCCTTCCTGTATCTGGGAGGAGGGGAGACATAAGGAGAGAAGCCACACCCAGCCTCCCAACCATCGCTGGGTCCCCGACCTGGGGCATGCTCCAAGGGTCCTGCTCAAGTGTTTTTGATAGTTCAACAGTTCTGTATTGCTGCCTATCTTTCCACTCCAATCATGATGAAATTTCTCCAGACTCCACTGGCTGACACAGTCCACATTAGAGTCTCCGTTTGCCCAGCTATTCATTGCCAACACTTGGCTGGGGTAGTTGATCAATTTGTTCTGTCTTTCAACCTCTGTTAGGGTACCACGTGTCCTCTGCAGGCTCCAGTGTACTGCCATGTCCTCCATGTGCATCTGGATATGCTGTCCACTGCTCTATCTAAGCCACTGAGAAGGCCTAGCTCTGACACATGCATTCCACGGTCAGACCATGGAACTTGCAATTTCCCCCATGGTTGGAGTTCTGAGTCCAGCAGTTCAGTTCAAGGGATTCCCAAAGAAACTTCATTTGAGGTGATCCTTGACCTGATTCTTGTGTGTGCATGCCAATACAGGGAGTGGCATAGTTCATTGTAAGAAACCGGCCTACGAGCACACTGTTAGTTGCAATTACTGGGTCAGTTGTCTCCAGCCCTGTCTTCTTTGCAAACTAATGGGTGTTTCAGTCTAGCACATTCCTGCCCACCGCCCACTCGGCCTTCATGCAAACTAGTGGGAGTTATAGCCTAGTAGGGGTGACCCACAATAGCCCCTATCTGGCCCGCCTCCTGCCCTGGTTCCTATGCTTCCCAGTATGTACAGACCTGTTCTGGTCCTGGTTCTCATGCTCACCAGTTGGAGCGGCAACCCAAGAGGGAGGTGCTCACTATTTCCCTAATGGGCAAGATCTTGCACTCTCCAGGTGGCACAGTTTCTCCCCCCGTCTTCCCATGCCAGTATCTGCTAGCTGATGCTGAGGCAAAGCCCAACCAATCCTTACCCCCCTCTGGCTTATGCATGTACAAGTAGGTACAGTCCGCCCAGCTTGGCTTGTCTCCAATCTAGCTTATATGCAGGCCAACAGGTGTTGTAGCCCTGCCTGGCCTGGCCTGCTCCCAATCCTAGCTCTCACATTCACCAGTGGGAATAGTTGTCCAGCAGGAGAGCTCCTTGCAGCCCCTTACCAGGTTCACCTGCTCTCCCCCGAGTCTCATGTATGCTAGTTGGGTGCTGCTGCCCAGTCTGATATGGTCTGCCTCACCTCAGCATTTGCCATGGGTGCAATAGCCTGGCCTGGCCTGGCCCACACTCTATTTTGGCTCTTGGGTTTGCCAGCAGGTGATATGAACTGGCCAGGCCTGGCTTATTCCTGATCTGAACCTAACGCAATCCCATGGTATCATAACCTGGCCTGGTCTGGGCTGCTTCCTTTCTTGGTTCTTGTGCTCACCTGCAGGGACTGTGTCCTGACAGAGGAGTTTCCAGGCTCATCCATCAGAACCTCTCCTACCAGATCTTGCACACACCTCTTGTCTTAGCTGAAACAGTGGCCTTTCCTAACTGACCCTCCCCCATTCTGGTTCTTACTGTTGGGTGCTACAGCCCAGCCAAGCCTGGTCCATACTCAGACATAGCTCACACATGACTCTGCAGGGACAGAGACCTAGCCTAGCCTATTCTATATTCATTCTGGTTCTCATGAACTCCAATGGGTGAATGGAGTCTAGCCCAGTCTTGTACATTCCAGCCCAGTCTACACCCATGCCAAGACCAGACCACATTCCCTTCTCCGGCCCCACATTCACTAGTGGGACCCACAACCCAGCCAGTGTGTCCCCTTAGCTCCACAACCAGGCCTGATCCCAGCCACAGATCTCATGCATGCCAGTGGTTGCTCTGACTTAGTCCCTCCCATCTTGACCTTTGCCTTCAGATGTTGCAGCCCAGCCTGGCCAAGCCGGCCCCTAGTTTTACCTCTAGCTGGCAGGTGCTGCAACCTGACCCTAGTGTCTACTCTAATTCCTGAATCATGCAAATCACTAGATTTGGCAGCCTAGCCCAGCATGACCTGCACTCCATCCTGGTTTCTGCACTTGCCAGTAGGCTATGGTTTGCTTGGCCCCGCCCAGTCAGCCTCTTCCAAAACCAGCTTACACACTTGCCAAAGGATAGCGCTACCTTGCCCAGCCTTCCCATCACCCAAGCCTGAACCATGTACTCATCAGCGGGAGCTATGATCCACTAGGGGAGTTTCCCAGTTGATTGTCTAGCATGTTCCTATTGGTATTGTAACCCTCATCACTATGACTGAGGAGGAATGACAACAGAACATGTAGAAGGAGAGCAGAACGTAGATGGAGAGAAAAGGAAGAGGTAAAGGAAAGAGTAGAGGGAGGAAGCCAGGAAAGGAGGAGGTATCTTGGGGACACTGCCTGTGGCTCTTCCCAGCTGATCTTTGGAGACCTTGTGGGTTGTTGCGTTGTTGAAGAATTCTGCTGTGAGCAAGGTAGCAAGACAAGGTGTTGACTGCATGTTTTTTTCTTTGTAAAACAGTTATAATGCTCAAAATTCTACTTCAGACTAAACAAACAAAATGAATCAGATGAATGCTGCAAAAACTCTCCCTCCTTAACTTGCACGGATGAATCAGCTCTCCCTCCCCAAAAGCCCATCGTATCCATTCTCCCAGATCAGAGCTCTGATGACATCCGCTTGCTATACTAACCACCCTATGCCAGAGTATAACAGCTTTCTACTTCTCTGAATTTCTAGAGAAATTACCAACTGAGAAATTCATTATAAACTCATTTAGCAATGAGTTACATATCCCACGGAGACATCTGTATCACTGTCCCTGAGAAATGTTTATTAAAGAAGGATGGACAGACTTCCAGAGGTAGCCCAGGTAGTACTTGTTTATGCAGGTTGGTTAGTCCAGAATAATTGTTGCCTGCTTTTGCTCTCACAAGTGTCTCTGCATGGGAGGACAAACAGTGCAGACAGCCTCCTTAGCTGTCACATTCTGAGTCATGCAAAGCTCACACTGGGCATCAAAATGCTCCCAGGCTGCTGGTCATTCTTCCCACTGGCCTCACCTGGCTCCTCACACATGCTGCCCAGTTAAGTTTTTTTTTTTTTCTGTGGACATGAATCACACTTTTCATTTTAAAATATGGAAAATGTGTGAACACTAAAGAATTGTGAACTTGTTAAATACAAACAGGAAAATTTTGATTTTAACATAGACCTTCCCTATTTTGTTGTGCAGTGCCAAAACCACATCGCACACTAAAATCGACAACGTGCCTCCCTTCCAAGTTCGCTTCTGATTTGATTTTAAAAAGAGAACACCGAATGGGCAGGCACTGGCTCACAGCTCACGGGCAGGTGGGCTGCTCTGTCCTCCTGACGCCTGGAGTCTGCCCATCCTCTTGCAAGCTCAGGCTGCCGTGGCTCCCAGGTAGCTGAGTTCCTCACAGGTTTGTTTACTCCATTCCATTCTTACAAGAACATAAGTGGTACTGTCAAAGAACATGAGAGTTTAAATGACAAACATTCTGAGAACAGTCCAGAAAACAAGCCTCTTCTTTCTTGCCAAAACAGTATGTTCTGCAGGCAGAGCTGACAGCCAAATCTCTGTCTGCTTTATTTTGTTCTAATGAGGAAAAGCAGGAAGACTTTTTTAAAAAATGTTTTCCATCTATTCATCTACTCACTGATCAATATTTATTAAGCACCTATTAGGTACACAGCATAATGCTGTGGGTCACAGAGACATGAATGATAAATGAAATGAACATATTTCTTGCCCTCTGGATTATGACTGTCAGATATGCAAAAGAAACATCTAGTGCTTATGCAAAGAATGATGCGATTCATATCTGGGGTGTTAAATACGAGGATTACTTTAGCAAGGGTTTTACAGAAGTACATAACTTCCTCCAGAAAGACAGAATAAACCTCATTAAACAAAAGGACATTTAGTTTGAAACCTGAAAGATGAATAGGAATTTGGTAGGCAAGAATGTCCATGCCAGAGGTAGCAATGAAGACAAAAAGCTGAGGTTGGAGAGAATTTTGTGCAAAGCAGGCAGGGGCAGACCTTGCAGAGCACGGGTGGTGATGGGCAGAGCAGTAGAAGGTGCCAGGGGTTTTAGCCTCTCGCTTGACCCTTGGCTCCAGATTTTGACTTTCTCTCTAGTCCCTTTCATTAATTAGATTATCAAGTGATCAAAGCCAGTCACAGAGCAAGCAGCTTATTAAATTCATTTCTAGATAATTTATTCTTTTCATGGATGTTGTAAATGAGACTGCCTTTTAGATTACTTTTTCAGCCAGTTACTTATTGGTGCATAAAAATATTACCCTTTTGTGATTAACTCTGAATCCTACAAGTTTACTAAACTTATTTATCAGTTCAACAGATTTTTTTTTTCATGCAGGTTTTAGGCATTTCCAGGTATAAGGTCATGATATTTGCAAAGAGACACAGTGAGTCCCTCCTTTCCTGCTGGATGCCCTTCATTCTTCCCCTCACCTGGTTTGCTTCGGCTAGGATCTCCAGGACTATACTGCAGAGGAGTAACAAAAACAGAAACCTCTGCTTTGTTCTGGACCTTGGAGGAAACATCTTCAGCTTCTTTCCATTTCTCACGATGTTATCTTGGAGTTTTTGTCACATATGACCTCTATTTAACCTATGTTCCTGCTATAACTAATTTTGAAAGTTTTGTTTTTAATCCTGAAGGGATATTGAATTCTATCAAATGTTTTAAAGTTTTGAAAACATATAAAGAATAACATTTCTAAAAGATGGCAATGCTAACTATCCTGGTTTTCTCATTATATATTATATACATGTATCAAATTACAATATTATATCCAATCAATAAGTACAATAACACACTGATTTAAATTTCCAACTTTATTTAAAGTGACAGATAGCGAAGTCAATTAAAAAAAATCACTGCCAGGGCTTATGGACTTTCAGGCTGACTAATAAAATGCTGGGAAGGAAAGAACGAGATTTAACTGAACCCAAGGCCCTGGCTGCAACATTGTTTAAGAAACAGGCATCAGCTCAACTCACCTCTACACTCATTGCTTCACTTCTAAGCATGCCTCAGCTCTCAGTCATGTTCTTAGTCAAGATTAACCAGTATCTTAGTTATCAATTTTCCTGACTATCATCTTCGATGCGGCTGTGGATTACCAGGGTAAATGTTACCCAAACGAAAGGCACAGTGACTGCCCTTAAGGAAGTTAAAATGAGGCAGAGAGACAGAATACTGAGAACAGAGTTCTGTCACCGGGGAAAAGGACAAGGGGCTTGGAGTAGGAGAGGCTGGATGACACTGCTAGTTCTATTATTTATGAATCTTCTGATCTTACTTAATTTTATTAACCTATCAGATCTTCATTGATTAATTTGAAGAAACAAAGACAATATCTACCTGCCTCCCAGAATGGTTGAGGAGATTGAATGAGGTAATATTTTTAGATCCTGTGTGCACGTGTAAGTATATACACAGAGAGAGAACACTATGTGAGAAGAGAGATGGAGTAGAAATGTCAACCAGAACTGTTCCCCGGCTTACAGAGACTGATGCAGCCACAGACACACAAACACTATTGTCAGCAGAGGAAGTATAAATTCATGCAGAAAGAGAGAGTGAATTAATTTAAAGAGTCAGTGGTGAGAAGAGGAAAGGGCAGATTCGAGACATATTTCATATAACTTCCAATTACATAGATTTGAAACATGTGCTACAAAAATATTAGTAAGACTGTGCTTTGAACAGTTTGAAATATTGCAAGTTCCTGGAATGCAAAGTGCATTACGATACAGTTCTTTGCAAAACGAATTCGCCAATTAATTGCAGCTTTGTTTATATACTAACAAAAGAATAGACACTCTCATCAACAGAAACGTCTACTTTCTACAGATTGAGTTTTAATTCTACATGTTTTCGGCTGCGCATAACATACAGGAGCCACACCTTTCCAAAATTTGGGGCCGTTGAGGGAATTAATAAAGTTTAGGAAATACTTAAGAAACAAATAAATGATCTAAGAGACAACACAGAATAAATGTTGAACTCTAGGGCCTGGTGCAGTTGCCTAGCAGCTAAACTCCTCACCTTGCAGGCGTCAGGACCCCATACGGGTGCCAGTTCTAATCACAGACGTCCCACTTCCCATCCAGCTCCCTGCTTGTGGACTGGGAAAGCAATTTGGGATGGAACAAGGCTTTTGGACCCTGTACCCATGAGGGAGACCCAGAGGCGGCTCTGGGCTCCTGGCTTCAGATCAGCTCAGCTCTGGCTGTTGCAGCCACTTGGGGAGTAAATCAACAGAAGGAAGATCTTACTTTTTGTCTCTCTTCCTCTCTGTAAATCTGATTCCAATAAAAATAAAACAAATCTTTAAAAAGTTGACCTCTATTTTCCCATATTCTATGATTTGGCTCCTGAAGAAATGCCATTTAATAAAATCACTTTGACTTGCTTTAGATAGGAACAAATGTTTCATCGAAAAACATGTGAAGATGTGTCAGAAATTTATGTCCAGAATCATTACAAATGAGATTCATGTATCTCATCAGCTATTGGACCAGAAGAAAACTTCGGGTCTCTCCAAGCAACATATGTCTTTAAGCAGAAGGTCAGAACTCATAAAAGTTTAACAAAGTTACAGGATATAAAATCAACTTGGAGAAATCATTAACATTTATATACACAATGCCATGGCCAAGACAGAAGCGATAAAATCATTCCCTTTCACAATCTTCACACAAAAATAAATATCTTCAGGTATATTTAACCAATGATATGATAGCCACAATGAAGAGTACAAAACAATAATGAAAAATTAGGAGACACCAAAAATTGGGGAAAGTCTCCCATATTCATGGATTGGAACAATCATATCATTAAAATGTCCATACTAACCAAAAGTAACTTGGAGATTCAATGTGACACCCAATCAAAATAACAAGGACATTATTTGCAGATGCAGATAAAACCTTAAAATTTATATGGAAGACAGATACCCCAAATAATGATTGCAATGCAGGAAGAATCAAATGCCAAATTTCCAGACATATACAGCACAGTTAAATGCAAAAACAAAAATATGAACAAAAAGCAGGTACAAGGAACTAAAATAGACACGTAGACCAATGGAACACACTCGAAACCTCTATCACCTGACACCTTCAATTTACCAGTGGAAAATCCGGGAAAGACACTGCGAGACACCTGTGTAGACTGCTACTGCAGAAACACTGGCAACAAATCAAAACTACACAAAGGGGATTCCATCAAGCTAAGCAGCTTCTGCGTAGCAAAGGGAATACTCATGAAAGAGGCAACCAACACAATGGGAAAAAACATTCACAAACTATACATCTGAAAGGATTAATAGCCAGGATACATACAGAACGCAAGAAACTCAACAACAACAAAAGCAATCCAGTTAGGACACCAGTGAAGGACAGGAACAGGCATTTTCCAAGGATGAAGTTCAAATGGCCAATGAACACAGACAAATATTTGTAGGATAACTAGTCATGACAGAAATGCAAACAAAAACCACAATGAGGTAACATCTCACCCCAGTTAGAATGGCTATCATCCCAAAAACTCAAAACCTAACAGACTGGTGAGGATGTTGGGGAGGAAAGACACCTTAACACAGTGTTGATGGGAAGGTCTACTGCTAGAACCATATGGAAGGCAATATGAAGAGTCTTCAGAAATCTGAAAATAGATCTACCATAAAATCCAGACACTCTTGGCAATTACACAAAGGAAATGAAATCAGCATATGAGAGTTAAAGGTATCAGTAAGCTTACAGTTCAACCCAATAGAGCTAAGATATGGAATCATCCTAGCTGATCATGACAGGATACAACTCAGTAGTGAAAATAAAAGGCAAGCAAGCAAATGGATACAACTGGAGACCACTCTGCTTAGTAAGTCAAAGCCAAAGCAAATACCATGTTTTTTTTTCCTGATTTGTCATAACTAATATAGAGAGAATAAAAATGTAACATATATGAGCAAAATGGTCATTTTGAGATTTGCTTACTGTTGACAACCCTTGTCTATACTCTTGAGAAACAGTGCTTTTTCCATTTACTACTTGCTCAATTCTTTATTTACTTGAGGGCTAAGCTTGCACTTAGGAATTAAAGTGAAAATATGTCATTGTAAAAATGTCAACAAAAAAGGAAGGTGGGAAGCCTAGAGGGAGGGAAAGTCTATGTTCTTAAATTGTATCCTTTATACAAATAAACAAATTGAAAGTTTTTGTATACTTATGTTTATACTTAAAAATCTTCAATGTAAAGGCATTCTTTCACTTAGGTGTTAATACATCTGAAAATTTCCTGATGCCTGGCTTGTGAGCTTCAAAGGCTACTGGTAGTGGTATCCACACTATGCAGCACCAAGAGCAAGTGCACTAATATTTGTATCACGCACTCCACGGGCCAAACGTGGTCTAAATACTCTTCCCATATTAATCTAGTTATACGTTCCAACAACCCTTATAATAGCTGCTAATCTCAGCCTTGGTTTCCAAGGGGAGAACAGAAGGGCAAACAAGGCAACTAGGTGGCCTGAGGTCACACTGCAGACGAGGATAGATTTTAGTGACTGACTCTGAAATCAATGCTCTGGCCTACTCCACAACCCTGCCTTTCCAAGGAATTAATGATGCCCAGCCTCATAACTCTGAAGTTGATTTATGGTAACAGTGAGAGTTGTTTGAGACACAGAACTCTGGTTCATGTTCTGAACAAAGCTTGCCAATAGCAGCAGACCCCTTTAGAGCTCTGCCTTACTCGACCTTTCTCTTCTGCTTTTGTTGCATGAGTTTCCCAGTGGCAGACACTTGTAGATTCGGAATCCACAAGGCTATTCTAACTTGGGCTCCTTTGTAAGACCCAGATGATTCTGACTGCATGCAAACAAAGTACCTTTATTTCTTCTATCCAAAGGTAATTAACACAAAGAAAAACAATTTCATGCAGCTAGTAATTCCAAAACTCAAGTGTTCACTCTTTGATGTGATTACAATGATGGTGATGACAAGCCACTTAGACAGCCTGCGTGGGTAGCAGTCTACTGTGCACTGTACCTGCTAATGTCTGCCACATCTGTGCATTAGGCAGCCTCCCTGGTGTCACATCTGTGTGGGGAAACTTCAGATCATTTAGATGTATGGGGACTGCAAATGACAAAAAACCAAATTTCTATAACTTCAGTAAAAATAGAGATTGATCATTCAACTTTTCCACTAGAGACAGATCACCTTAAGGAGGCGGGAAAGAACAAGGCTGAATCACAGGAATAATGGGTTGCATTTCTCAGCTCACATTCCCATTCCTCTCTGCATATACACTGCACATCTACCCTCCTTTCTTTTCCCTCAGTCATCATTTCCTTCCTTCCTTCCTTCCTTCCTTCCTTCCTTCCTTCCTTCCTTCCTTCCTTCCTTCCTTCCATTTTTTCTTCCTTTTCTTCCTCACTCCCTTCTTCCCTCCCTCCCTCCCTCCCTCCCTCCCTCCTTCCCTTCTTTCCTTCCTTCCTTCCCTCTTCCCATCTTTCTTCTGACTAAATTAGATGATCCACAAAGAAAGAGAGCATGGCCATCCTGATATATTGTAAGCCATGGACTTGTACTGCTTTAGGATAGAAAAACAAACTGACTCTACTATCTGAGTTCTAAATCTGAATCTTAAGCCAGTTAGCTGAAGAATAGAATCATCATCTTAGCACAATGACCGCCTTACATTAAGAGTGAGCAGGGTTGAGGCAAGCATTAAAAAACAGAGGCTAAAGAGATAATCCAATGAGCGTCTTTTACAAATAACCACCATGTCAATCAACACATTGGGTGGGTAAAGTGAAACATGGCATTTGTATTATGTACCATAAATATGTATGTTGATTAACATCTTCAGAGCACTTATATGATTGGTTTGAAATAAGAATACACAATAATACATCTTAATGTCTGCCAAGAATATTTACTAGTTGTATAATTCTCTTGTAGCAGTAAGGATATCAAAACTGAGTTTTAGAGAGGAGAAGTAGCCTGTTCAGGATTACACATCCAATAAAACTGCAATATCAGGCCTTGAATATGGCTCCAACTAACCCTTGACCAATCATTCTGCCTCTAAACATTCTCTCTTCAATTGAGAAAACATAGAATACGTACTAAGCCTAATGCCAAATGGAAAAACTCCAAATGCAAGTTCCAGGTCCTTAAAAAGGAAAAAAAAAACATACACCTGCCAGCTTGTAGACAGGAAATTTTGACTTGATTCCTCTCACCCTCTCAAAATGAAGAGCTTATTAACCCCAAGTGACCCCACAACGCATTCTGGAACAGAAACACAGCTACTCAGCAGCTTTAATAAGAATCCAACAGCAATGAGTCTTTTCTGCCTTGGCTTTCCAAGGAGGGCTTCTAAGTTCCTTGGGACTAGGGAAATAATCCAGTGACATAAACTGTCATTTACAGAGCAAAGTCAGATGGCTACCTCCTCCCTCCCTTGCTGCTGTCCATGGCTTAGGAAGCATTTGCTGAATTTTGGATTCCAAGCATGACATAAGACTGAACTCAAGATGATATTTCTACTGTATAGGTGAGAAAAATGACTATTTTCTCTTTGGCCTGTCTAAGCCCAGAATCACAGGCACTATTCTGCTAAATAACAATCCAAAGGATTCCAGGAGACACACGCGTCAGCGTTGGAGCATTTCAGAGATAGGACCCACCCCTGCCTTCTTTGCACCTGCCGAGCCCAGTTCTCTCTCTTGAAGGTGGCTGTCAGATTTCTCTAAAGTTGTTGTTTTCTTCTCTGTTACCTCCTGGATTGCATCTTCACTATGTCTGGTACCATGCTGTCCTCCAGCTTGAGATGTGTTTAACAAGAGATGGAGGGAGGGAAAGACAAGGAGAGAGGGAGGAGGCTGGGATGGAGGTAAAAAAGAATGAAAGAGTGGAGGGAGATAAGGAAGGAAGGAGGGAAGAGTAACAAGAAAGAGAGGGCAAAAAGAGAAAAGAGAAAGGAAGGAAACCACTAGGGGGAAGAAGTTTAGAACCAACATAGATTTCCTCTAAGACAAAGTTTTCAGTCTGTCTATCTTAACATCATGGCAAGACTGTGGGCTAGTCATCAACAAACGTAATTTCATTGACACCTGCAGACCACCAGCTCTGGCCAGGGAACAATGCCCTGAATGATCACAGTGATACTAGGGCAGAGAAGAGAACAGCCCTTTACCCTAAAGTCACCCAAGGCAGAGACGTGAGCTTGATCCCTCTGGAAGGAGGAGCAGTGAAGGGGGCACACATCTGGCCAAGAGTGTTGGTGTGAAAATGGTTGACCCAAGAGAATGTCCACCCATTTCTCATTCTAGGCCTGGCAAGGAGATCCTTCTAGCTATGCCAATTAAATTCTCATGTACCTTCAACAGCTGTCTGATGAGAAATCTGTGCCTACAAAGCCAGCACGCTGACCCTCGCCAAGGAAAGAGTGTTAATCGTCTATCTTGGAGCTGTGGGGCTTCAGCAGTGTAAATTTAAAAAGTAAACCTAATTTGAAAGATATGTAAATGACAAACTGAAAGAAGAATTAATATTTAGCTCTATGAAAAACACAGCTCCTTTCCTCATTATGAAGGCTGATTTTTTTTTCTTTTTTGTAACCAGAGGAAAAATGAGTTGTTGGAAGCTCCTCCAAATGCGCAGCTAAGAAGGCCTTTATATTAATGAGGAAAAGTGATGTTGATTAATAGGCAGCTCAAAAGCAAGAAGGAAACCATCCCCTCTTCTGTCTTCCTGCCAACATGGGAACAACCAGCCTGCCTAGGTCCCCTGAGTCTACTGCCGGCCAAGCCACATGGACTCCGGTTGTGTGCCTTTCAATTATGCCAACAAACCCATCTCTGTGGGAACCAACTGGCCCCCATGAACCAAGCTCGCTGCACTGTGTTAGAAATCCAGATTAGCCCAGTCTCCCTGGCCTCAACTGACCATGCCTGCTAAATGGAGCCCATGGCTAATCCAGGAAAAAGTTTTCTGCAAGTTTAGCCAAATGACAATACTATTTTTACCCTTAACATTTTCATAAGCTCATCAAAACTCCTATATTTGACCAGTATTATGCAATAGGGCCTATAACACTAGCAAGGGCCTAGAACTCTCATTTCATACAAGAGTGATCAATAATCATAGCGAGGTAGGAGGTCCTTGACCATGGAGGGGAAAACCCCAAACCCTCTACTGTCTGAATTAGCAATGCTTCTCCTTGGTGATACTTTTGTGACAGGATTTGTTGGTAGGAAAAGCCGTGTTTGACAGTGTCACCTGCCATATCAAACAAGCCAGCAGCTATCTGGGAATGAAAGGAAAGCATCCACTTGCCATTTTTAAAATGTTTACATTCTTTATTTCTCCTTCTGTGAAGACAAATTTTCTTTAAAGATCAGAAGTCAGACCTCTTAACAGGAGGTCATGTGCATGGAGCAGGGGGGCACTCCAGAGTGGAGCAGGTGGTAAGGAGGAAGCTTGGATCCCAATCACGAAGACTCCCAGACCTTCACCACAAACTACTAATACGAGCAACAAGGACTATACCCCAACTGCCAAGGAGGCCACAGGGAATTGGATGCCCTCGGAGGCTGAGTACTCTGAGGTCACCCACCCCCAACCGGAGCTTCCACAGGGGATGGAAGAAGTCCAAACACTACCGTGCAGAAACCAACGTCATCGGAAAGACAACCAGAAGCCCTGAGCGGTCCGCAGACACAGAAGAACAATAAATGTCCTTCGGGACCAGGGAGGAGAGCTTTCTCTGGTCCGAGCCTGGCTTCACCTCTGGACGCCCCCCCCTCGCAGTGACCATCGGGATCGCTTCGAAAACCCCTCACAGCAAACAAACAATCATACAAACTAAAAAAAACAAAAAAACTAAAATAAATAGACAAACAACAGAAAGTAGAGCTTGAAATCTGACAGGAAAGAGCTGGCGTGGATTGGCTCATGCCTTGCTGGGTGGGACACAAAGATTAGTCACTCCTCACCATGGTGTTGAGGATTTTCCTGCACACCCCCCCCCAAAAAAAAATGTTCTGCACCTTAAATGTTGACAAATATCTTGTTAGAGTTACAAGCCAGTCTAGATTATCCCGAAATCTGCCAAGATCAGCAAAATTATACTTCAACACAACAAATGGCTAAATACTAAAAATGAAATAGACACGAGACAGCTGAATGGTGCCCTGTAGCCATTTTAAGGTTTATAGCAGCCAGTCCGGTCCTGTATATAAACTAAAATTGAGATGTCAATGAGCTAATCATAGGTTGTGGTTACGACTTGTTTTTTTTTTTTTTTTTTTAACATACTGGTTACTCAAAACCATGTCAATTCCATAATATTGCAAATTGCTGTTGATGTTATATTGGGACTCTTAATTGACTGTGATGATATTATACCAGCTCTGACTTCGGACCAGAAATGGTCTCCCCAAGAAACTGTTCAACCCATCTGGACAATAAGCAACTGGACTCCATGCTTAGTATATGTTTGCAAGGAAAGAATCTTGATTGAATTTGAACTGTAATACTGCATCAAGGTGGAGGAATCCACCAGGGGGGGAGGGGAGGGGGAGGGGTTGGGGGATTCCCAGAGCCTATGAAACTGTCACATAATGCTAAATATTAATAAAAATATAAAAAAAAGATCAGAAGTCAGAGTTTATATGTTCTTCAGCTGTGGGCATCATCACCTGTCTTCCATCTCAGGTACAAATGTATAGAGAAATTGAGGAGAAAAAAATGAGTGATCCTAGCTGACTGTGTTTAAAAATTTTAATTTTTCCAAAAGTTAGACCTGGCATCCAGGTGGGAGACCCAGGGGAAGTCTCCTGGTTTTGGATAGGCTCAGCTTCAGCTGCTGCAGCCACTCGGGGAGTGAGCCAGCAGATGGAAGCTCTTTCTGTATCTTCTCTCTGTAAATCTGCCTTTCCAATAAAAATAAATAACAAATCTTATATTTAAAAATTACCATTTTATTATTGTTGAAGATCCACTCCTCAGATCTTGCACAGGATTTGTAGGACCCTAGGCTTAAACTGAATTATCTACTGGGCAAAACTTCCTTAGAAACTAATGCTCAGTTTGCTGACCACCTGGCGTAGGGACCAAGGAAGGATTATAGAAGATAATATGTCTAACATGACTGGGATTTTCTAAATCAACTGGATTAACGTCAGGTTCCCAGTAGATTCACTGACTCTGGGCTGAACAGATCCCTTCACCCTAAATTACCTTCTGCCCTCCTTACTCCAGACTTGGTGCACTTTGATAACCAATAGTTGGCATTCCTTCCCAAGATCAAAAAGGTCTGACCCATTCCTCACAACTATACTTTTTCTGAAAGTGAGGCAAGCTTACACTGCTGTTCAATATAAAAGTGATTTCACCTGAAACTTGAATTCCGTTAGGTACTAAATATCCTTAGTTGTTTTTGTAACAGAGATTCAGGTATGTGAATCTCAGCCCTAATATTAAGCCCCAATCCCACATCAGACACAAAAGAGCACCCCCAACAGGAACAAATTTATGAACATGTAATACATCATAGAAGCACACTATTAAAGTGAAATGAGATAAACCCTCAAGAAAACAGAAGCACATTAGTATTCTTAACCAAACCATCACCATTCCATGAGTCTGCTAGCTAACAAAACACAGGACTCGAATAGCTGGACATCTGATGTACTTTTATTTCTACCTTTGGTGAGTTCACTGGGTCTTACCAAGCACACAAATCCCGTATGGGACAGCACAGTTAGAACCTGCAAGGTTATGAGTAAGATAAAGTTTTTGTGTGCAGTTTACTATATAAGACCTTCACCTTAGTCATTGATTTTTAGTCACACAACCCAAGATGTGGCTGTATAGAATCTTTGTTCATAAAATTGGAAGCAAGCTATTTTTAATGAATTAATGAATTTTTGTGTGATGGACATTTTAGTTCCATAATCTAAGGGTTGGGAGGGGGAAGAGTAATGTAGAAACATTAGTCTTCAGCCTTCTGATATCCCACTCTGGACACAAAAGGAAATTGCATCTTTAATCTCAAAACCTGACTAAATACGAGAGAGAAGGCTGTAGAGAAAGTGTCACACAGTCTCGGGTACTGGAAAACTCTACATCACATGGTGTTCAAGTCAGAATTCTATATTTCACTTGGAAATTATATTAGGTTACAAACTTTGGAAAAACTTGGGTTTTCCTATTTTTAAGGTCCATGTTATGTGGTTGGGAATGAAAATCAGCATTCTCAAGATGGCAAGTAACAGCAAAGCAGGTTGGCCATGGAGACCCTAGGAAGTGTGCTTTTGGTTGGTGAGAAATGTGTACATTTTCATATTATACTATTCTCAGTAAAAGTGCACTAGATAAACATACATTAGTAACCTCTCTGAGCCTCACTTTTCTCATATAAAAGGAGGACAAGGTCCTCTGTCGCACAGACAGCTGTATGGCAGAACATATGTAAAAGCACTTTGTAAACCGTAATGTACAGAAGGTCAATTTCAAAAGCAGGAAATCAAATTACAAAGACCAATTAAAAAACTGATTTGTTTTAGGAGTTAATAAAGTCAGAGATCCCAGATGGCTGAACAGGATTTCTAGTCAAGTAAAGAAAGGGAAGTCAATGAAAATGAATATAAATTTGCAAAGAACAGCAAAGAACTTACAGTCATACTGCTGTTTTAGGGCTTAACAATGTGCCCTAAAGTAGGAACATGACAAATGGAGAGAACACATTGGCCTGCAAACAAAACAGCTTGAGTTCCCATCCTGGCTTCACCATTACTTTCCAATATGAGCCGGGCATGGTAAGCCACTTGCCCAAGCTTCTGTTTCTCATTTGTTAACAGGTGATGAACAAACATGCACAAGGATCCAGTACACTCCATAAAAACATCTGAATATGAACCGGATGGTACAGAAGCAAACCCCTCTGGTACATTATCATGAAGATAACTAACACCCAATCCTGTGAATAGAATTGTTGCTGTTCTCATCTGAAAGCTGAAGAAACTCACTAAGCCAAGGAAACATATAGGTAAAGGTAGCATACAGCACAAATACACCTTATTTCTCACATTGATTCCAGATGTTTCCACCATACTATGGTTGCCTCTACTGCAATATATCAGGATGTATAATTATTGATTCAGAGGTGGAGGCTTTAAACCAGTAACAAGGTGCCTCTTCCTGGAGGAAAATGGAGATATCAAGGCAACCTGAAAGTGCTACCCAGGTATCTAGATGACTCACCCCCTGACCCCAAAACTGCAGATAAATGATGCAAAACCATCTTGAAGGTGAGATGTACTTCTTACTCTCTAGCACATAGTTTCTCCTCCATTTTCCTGAGCTCTTGCCATATCCAGCTCAACAGGTTCAAACAGCATGATATCATAAACTAAGCGAACCATCATGTTCTGCTAAGAACCAGATTATAACATGGCTGGAATGTTGATGCTGCCTGAGGAGGTTCAACAAACACGCACTATCGGTCTTTTCGGAAGAACATTAAACAATTTCTAAAAGTCTCTCCTGAGACTCATTTTTTAAAGAGGAGATATTTATCAGAACAATAACAACTGCACACAAGGTGCCAGGGAATTGTGATGATTTGCTGACAAAGAAATCACATCTGGAAGAGCTGCTGCAATTGGAGTTACTATCCAATTGAGTCTGTGATAATCCACTGTCATTCTTCAAGATCCATCTGTCTTCCACATAAATCAAATAGATAAGCTGAAGAAGCACATGGTAGGTAGGAATCATACCTCGAATCTCTCAGACCCTCAGTGACGGCACTAAGCTCTGAAATTCCTCCAGGAATACATTGCACTCTAAATCAGCAAGCAATATATGGGGCTGCTTCTTCCTCAGAATGCACCGGTCTTGGAACCAAGGATTTGGAAAATGGGAATTGTTTCTCCTATTGCCACTCCCGCTGAGCCATTATAAAAAGTCTTGCTTTATTCACAGTTTTGGTCCTTCTGGTTTGGTTCATAAGACCTCATTGCAAATGGAAGGCAGCTTCCATCAAACGACATCTTTACTGAAACCAAATCTCACAGCCATGTGGCACTTGGATTCCCCCATCACTGACTCAAAGATAAAGAAGAAGCCGGTGCACCTGCTAGGGTGGTTGAAACTCCTAAGATATTGCAGAGTTGTCACCTACTGAAAGTAAAAAGGCATTATATATAATTCAGGAGAATCCATGGGGTCTTTATTTAGTACTCGAAGTCCTTCAATTAACATCAAGAAAAATTCTAACAGCTCATTGTGACAAGTATTAATATCCTGGATCTTTCAGAAATGAAAGTTTGAGAAATCCCACCTACTAAGGAACCACAACCATCTAAGGTCCTCTGCATAGGCAAAGGAAATACAGAACGGATAGTGAAAGAAGGCAGCTATAAATACAAATTGTAAACATTCAGTCAGTTGCAGAAGTAAGACCACAAAAGTTACTAATACTTCCTTATGTTAATATAACAATGTTTCCATTTAAACCAGGCAAATGTTCTCATGTCTCATTCCTCTGCATTCTAATATTAAAATTCAGTAATAGTTAAGCTTACAGTT
The DNA here is from genome assembly GCF_030435755.1 of Ochotona princeps. NCBI lineage: Eukaryota > Metazoa > Chordata > Mammalia > Lagomorpha > Ochotonidae > Ochotona > Ochotona princeps. The sequence continues at coordinate 68,361,922 of NC_080839.1, forward strand.
CAGTATCTAAGTAATAGAATATCAAAGGAACATCTCGATTAAATGAGGAAAATAATATCCAAGTACCTTATCCATGATGAATACAAGAAATCTGTGTTCACGTTTGGGAAAAGCGTCACAAGCATTGGGTTCCGCAGGGTATACTTAAAACTCTGTTAGGCTAACATGCAACTTTAAATCATCTTCATTTGTAAATATGCTTAAAGGAGGTGATATGTGGATAATATGAAAATAAGATGTGTCTATTTAGCTCATCTGAAACCACATTTTGCAGAATTCCCTTCCCTGGATAATTTCAGGTAAGGTTTGGGCAACAGAAAGATTTTTCAGATGATCTGGAAGGTAGAATGAAGAAAGCAACGTCCGTAGTTGTCAGGTTGGTGTGGAGTGCCTGTTGCAAGCCATGCACATCCTCTCTGACCTGCTCTTTCACCTGGCTGCTCTGGGCTAGAAGCCAGTCACAGCACCACAGTTTCTACTGCACTTCCTCTTGAGGGCCAGATGCATGTCTGTCTCTATTATGAATAAGTCAGATTTCCCTGCAGCTCACTTTCACCTTCAAGCCTAGAGCTTGGGAAGTAGTGAGTTTGACGTGTATTCCAGCCCATTCTGTGTGCTCTAGAACATCCTCCAAGTTCTGGTTCATTCTTGCTATTTCCCAGTTCAACCCTATCTTTCCTTGCTGATTGCCCTGCTGCTTTTGGCTATACCAATGTATACAGAACTAAAACTAACAACCTTTCACACACTATTTATGCATTTCCCATAATTGTAGACACTTAAATCCCTATAATAAATTCCTTATTGTATGCCACTTACAGAATTTCTTCTCCTCAGTTCCACCTTGCCTGAATGGTATGTGAATATAAGAGCTAGAGTTCACACTTCAGTCATTCCCAATATCAACTCCAGGTACTTGCTACGTAACAACCACCACTTCTATCATCATAATTCAGGGTGATTGAAATGGAGAGCATTGGTGTTGGCCACTGCCCTCCCTTCTGGGGAAATGAAGTTCTATGGGAAGCACAAAAACCTATGAAACAAAGGGTGACAGAATGGTCCAGAAGGTGAAGATTAGTGAACTAAATAAAGTCAACCCCAGTGAGGTCTCTGGGAGCATATCACATCTCAGGCACTTCCTTCAACTTTGTTCCATTAAGCATTTTCAGCTTCACGTTGAATAATAAATACAAATGATTGCTGACCAAGTTTTCAGATGACTTATGGCAGGCCAGTTAGCAAACATGTTGAGGGATAGGTTTGAGATTCCAAAAGAGTTGATAGGATGAATATGAATCACAAGGTGAAATTTAGCCAGGAGAGACACTGGGCTTCACCCTACCTGGCCCTGACCCAAGTGGTAATGGTGGTGACAGTACTTGTAGCTCTCTGGATGCTGCTGAGTCATCACTTGCATTCTGTGAAGGAAAAAAAAAAACACGTAATGCTAATGAGAGGTTAGCTTCGAAGTTCAAAAACATCAGCTCCACAACTATTTACAAAGGGAGATATATCTGAATAGGGCCCTTTAAGAAAAAGACATGGAGCTCAATTCAACCAATGCTGTGACCGTGTTCAAGTATTCTCTATACACCTTGGCTTCATTATTCAAAGTATGGTGTCTTAGTGCAAACTGATACCTTACAACTTTGACCCACTGAAAACTATGTAACTGAAATTCAAGGCCCAATCCCAAAGGCCACAATTTACAAACCTGGTTATAAACCAGGATTTAACTAATACGGTGAAATTGATCATGATGTTTGGTTTCACAGCAAAGAAAGTTTTCACAGTAAAATACAGAATTCTATCTTTTCTTCTAGAAGACACATGGATAAAAGCAACAGAAAAGAACAAAGAATTCTTTTGCACACTATAACACTGTTACCCTGAGCAAGTAACAGTTTCTCTGGCCTGGCTTTTCTCTTTTATGAGATCGGTAATACAAAAATTTTCTCCCGCATTTACTGGGAAGGGACAATTTGAATAGAATAGGACCTCCCTCATACAGCTGTTTTGAGGACTAAAGCCGCAGAAGTTTCTAAAGCATTTATGAAGACCTCACAGGATCAGAGGTAATAACCAACCAACGAAAACAAACAATACCACACTTCTATTGTACTGTTAGGGAAGCATTCAAACGCTTTTAGAACCCCATGTATCATGAGCAGATATCACACTCTGCATCTGACTGTGTCCAAACTGAAACAGATTAGTGGTTCAGTAGGGATGGTGTGGAGTAATGTTTCTCAAAGTTTGATGTGTGTGTGTGAGACACCTGCAGCTTATCAGAAGTGACTTCTGACTCCCCAGGTCTGGGTATAGCTTGCTCCTCTGTATTTCTGACATGCTGCCAGGCAACACCGAGGCCACTGGCTTAGTTTCAACACATTCGGAGTTGCCAGAGTAGAGATGAATTCTCGCACTGAAAGCAAAGACAGACTCGTGGTTCCTTCCATTCCAGAACACTCAATGTGGTGTTATCATCTGTGAATAATTATGCTGAAGCCATATTGTAACTGAATTATCTTCAGTAAATAACCTGACCTCTAACTCAGCTTTGATCTGCTCTGAAAAGCACTGTTTTGAAAATGAGTGCTCTTTACAACTAAATCCAAAGTCCTCAGATAGAAGCCGAACTACTTCAACAGAGGGTTTCGTTGCTAATTGACTAAACATCTGTTACAGTTCTGAGCACAGATTTATCTTTATCAAATCCTGATTGGTCTCTGGCTCTTGCCGGCTGCTGTGTCCCGACATAATGTAGAACAAACCAGGAAAGCCGGGGGAAATGGGGAAGCCTCAAGAGAGCAACAAGGAGGGCCAGGGAGAGCCAGAGGAACAGCAGAGACACAGACTCATGCATTCCTGAAAGGAAAAAGCAATCAAAAAATCTACTGGACCAGCTTCAGAGCTGGATGGAATCAGATCTAGAGATAGGAACATTCTTATACATTAGTCAATGTATGTCTCTTAGTTTTCAGAGAATGAAACAAAGCCACACAAAATGCTATGGCTTTCCAGACGTAACACATGCAGATATTACCAACAGTGAACACCCAAACCTCTAGCTCCCACTCTGCCTGTCCCTGGCTACAGCTACCCCCACCTCCTCCTGAAGGCATATGCCCTCTGATGCTTCCTGGTCTACCCATGGATCTACTCATATTTCCTTGCTCACCAGAGGAAAGAGAATTGGGACTACTCTAAAGAGAGAGCAGTAAACTTTCCTTCTGTCAGGTGAATCCAACTTCCTGGCTAATGTACACATTGGGAGGCAGCAGCTGACACAATCCTGTCTTACAAGCATTTGAATAATGAGCCAACAGATAGGAGATTCATTCTCTCTCTCTCTCTTTCCTACCTTCCTCTCCCACTCCCTCTTCCTCTCTTTTCCTCTTTCCTCCCTTCCTTCCCTGCTTCTTCACCCCCCACCTTGACCCTTTCAAATAATTAGGAAAATAAACAATAAGCAACAAATGTCACACTAATCTTCCTTGCCTCAGTATCTTTTGAAGAGCCAAAAGACCAGAAGTGAATAATAGCTTTCATCTTAGTATTTCCTCCCTGTAGGCTGTGAAGGGGGCATGCTCACTTTTATTTTTGTGAATGTCCAATAACAATGGCAAATGAGATGACTTAAAAGCTTTGGGGAAGATGAAGCTGGGAAGTCGTATGGAGCCACATCACACCATCTGCATTTCTCCTGAGTCCTAAGTCTTCCTGCTGGTTGAGAGCTTAGATATGATTGAGAGGAATAGAAGTTACTAATTTATACCAACACAGAATGACTAATATCAAGTCCATTTTTTTTTTTTTGAGAAGCTAGCTTCTATATTTGTCTATACTCATCCACTAAGTCTCTCTCCTACAAGGGAGGGATTGTCTATCTGGGTTTTCTACAACTTCCTGATAGCATATGAGTGGAGTTTGCACACTGTGCAACCATTTACAAATGGAATCTTATGACCCTATCTCCACCCTTGGCCATGTGCTCCACTTCTATTTTATCGTAAATGTATTTTCAGCCATATTAATTACTCATATTAGCAAAAAGAAGGTCCCAACCAATGGAATCCTTCAAAGATTTGCAGGACCATGCTTCTGTTAGTCAATGCAACACAGCACTGATGATCTAGCCTCCACAATGCTTGTGCAGCCGAAATTTGCAAGGGCTGCTACTCAAGAGTGGTAATATATATCTCCCAATATTTTGCTGCTTGGGTACTTTCCAGTTTCTATAGAACTGGGGGTACCACTTTATAAATCTGCCCAGGTCTGTAATACACATGAACAGATAGTGAAGTCCACCCCAGTTAGTAGGGGCAGTATGCACAGGCTTTGGGCACTGTCACATTGTTTTGCACCTAGGAGGCATATGACAGATGAAAGGGTATAGCGAAGTAAAACATGGTTCTCATCTATCAATGAGATTTCTCTCCAACATCACTTTAGAGTAAAAAGCTTTGACACCAGAAGGGGAGGAGTCAACGTCACACTCTCTAAGTATTTAATGGCAAACGTATAGAGAACTGGGGACAGCTCATGTGGCACTTCTAAATACCATGTAGCAAATCCTGTGGCCAATCTTAAGCCCTGTGTTTCTCAGCCCAACTTCAACATCAACATTCCAGAGCTAGGCAATAACTGAACAATAGGGAAACACTCCCCTACAGAGAGGGGACACGCATGGAGTTAAAGAAGCACATGGTTGACAAGATCACAGCCACCCTCGGTAGCCAGGCATTCTCTCCTGGATGCTTTTCACAGGGCCACATCCTACGGAATGACAGCAGGGAGGAAGATGGCATACAGTGATCTATGTGCAATGATCATTGGAGTTTTGCTTGTAGCTGCAGCGTTAGAACTAAGAGCCCTCTTATCCATATTTGCATGCAATTTTCTGAGTTTGCTTTAATGGATGTGACATTTCATTAATTCTGATTCATTGTGTACCCAAGCCAAAACACATGCAGTTTAGTTCCATTTACTGACAGAAAATAGAAGCTGAGAAATTCTAAGTCAGAGTAATAACTGAAGGTGTGTAATTACTCATTACCCAATCAGCTACTAGGTTCAGGGGGTAAGCATGCTTTGGAGATAAATTGCAACTTTTGTGAGTGAATCTGACAGGCTGGGTTACTAGGTGTGTTTCTTTTGATTAATGACACAAGGAAGCAAGGTTTAGAAAAGGTATCTCCACTGATTTGCTACTTCTAGGCTGACCCTTAAAATGCTTCTACCAGTTGCCAAGGAAAATATAAATTATAGTGAGTAAAGTGTGAATTTTGTAAAAACATACAAAAATGTTACATCCATAATGTCTTCTTTAATTAAAAAGAAACTCAAAATTATAACTCCTGGGGTGTTTCCAAAGTGGGTCACTCAGCTTTAAAAATCTGAACTTTCTTAGAAAATGCACTTTCTGAAATAAAGAAAAAAAAAACCACTTGCAGCTATTAATCATGATCAATTAACATAAGAATACACATACAGCACTACTGCTGTATGGGTTCTGATATCCTTGAACATTTTCCTAAGTTTTATTATCATACATTAGTGCACCAATAGGTATCCCTAAATTATTCTAACTTCTCTCTCTAACTTTGCAGGAGGAAACCTCTGAAGAGTAGGATAGAGCGGGTTTCACAAAGTGGAGGCTTGCACAATATCTTGAGGGTGAGTTGAAATGGGCTCCACAAAGACAAAAATTTGAACCATCCAGTGGATTTGGAGAGGCATTTCAATAAGGTGAAAGTAAGAGGATTGTTCTTCATCAAGATCAGAAGGAGCTATGGTAGGGCTGGAAGCAGGAATGCAGAGAGCTTCTGAGTGTGAAGTCCTTGAACTTAATGTAGACACAGGAGGGTGGACTTGACGTATTGATAATTTCCCTTCATGACTATTTGGAAACATCAGTCCCCAATTTCACCTGTGAAAGACTAGAGTGCAGACAGAACGGAACCATGGCGACTGTGATGGAGGCAAAATTATGGGGCTAGTAACAGCTAAAGGGCAATGGAAGCAACAAGCCCTCAATCAAAATGACACCTGTGAGGATTTGGTGGCATGAACAGCCTTAACAGGTGAAGAGGGAAGATGGCATAGCTCACTTGGGACCTTTCAGGAAGTCAGGGGAAAAAATCAACTTTAGGATTACATAACAAATCCTTTGCAGGAGCACAGGCAGTGGAGAATGGAAAGGATGGATCAGATATGCAAATAAACATCTGAACAGCAAGGTGTGATGTGAAACTGGACAGAATCAGGCACCCAGGTCTAGGTCAGGCATGCAGACCTTGTTTATCTTGGTGAAGGTAAAATTGAGTCCAGCATCAAGCACACTCCTCCCAGCAATGTCACTGAAACAAATCTTACTTGGATTATACATGGAGAGAAGTCCTTTCCCAACCCTCCCTAACCATGCAGTCTTCAAATTGAACAGAGGACTAGCAACCAGGCAGCATGTTAGCATCTGTTTTTTAAGGATGAGAAGAGCCATGCATGGAAAGACAGTTGTGTCAATATACTGCCAATAAAATTCAGAAAATAGGGCCTGGCATGGTGGTGTAGGAAGCTAATCCTTTGCCTGCCAGCACCACCATTCCATACAAGTGCCAGTTCATATCCCAACTGCTCCAGTTCTTATATACATCTCTGCTTATGGTCTAGGAGGGCAGTGGATGCTGCCTCAAGTCCTTGCATCCCTGAGCCTGTATGTGAGACCAGGAGGAAGTGCCTGGCTCCTGCTTTCAGATTGGCTCAGCTTCGGCTGTTGCGCCCATTTAGGGAATGAATCAGCAGATGGAGGACCTCTCTCTCATCTCTCCTCTCCCTGTAAAATATGGCTTTTGAATAAAAATAAATAAATCTCTTTTTTAAAAAATGTTTAGCAAATAGTCTAATGGGGCAGAGGTGGCCTTGTGAGTTACTAAAGTTGATTTGCGAAGAATGTAATCACTGAAAGCATTCAACAGGGTGTTTTAAACATAAATCATGGAAAACTTCCACAGAAGTTGGGCCTGTTGAGTCTTGGCCATGAGGAGTCCTACAAAACCCAAAACATTTTTGCTTGGTCTTGCTTTATAGAAGAGCCCAGGTTATAGATCCCAGGATAGAGTCATGCCAGGATTGTGATGTTGAACCCCAGGCCCCTGGGCCAGGGCTTCCATGTGACTTCAGAGAAAGACAGAAGGGCCTGAACCTATTCCTCACTCCATTAGCCCAGGATTATGTCCAGAGGAATGCTGTTGAAAGTGTCCTTAGCAAGCATTAAGCCTACTGCTCAAGACTCCACTTGGGACACCCACATCTAATTTAAGAATTCTTCAGTTTGAATCCCAGGGCTACTTCTGATCTAATGTCCTGCCCGTGCACACTCCAGGAGGCAGAGGCAGTAGCTTACACGCTGGAGTCCCTGCTTCACACACAAAGACCTGGGTTGTGTTCCTATCTCCTGACTTCAGCCTGGCCCAATGCAAACTGTTGTTGTTATGTGGGGGAATGATATAGTTCACAGAGATCTCCCTTTCTCTCTGTCTCTCTATCCCTTACACATAAATAAAATGAATAAGAAAATCAAGAGACACATATCAAAGATCTGCACTCAACCTGAAAAGAGAGGGATGGGGAGAAGCGGCTCATCCTTAGAGATGGACCAGGAACTGGGAAGAAAAACTGCCTGGCAAAATCGTGGGACTCTGGGGTTCAATCTTTCTTCAAGTGCCAGATCAGCAGTGATGTGAACCCCATGGAAGGCTCTGGATGCCCCCAGGGCAGAGATGCCCCCTCTGGTACCCTGAGCTCGAGCAGGTTATTCTCCTCAGCACCAGCCTCCATGTGAGCTTCAGACTTCGTGAAGCAGATCTCTCCCTGCAGAATCCCTGCCCGTACTTCACACCCACACAGCTCAGGCCTCAGGGAAAAGTGGCCTCAGGCCTTCTCCCACTTGGAAAAGAAGAGTCTAATTTGCTGTGAACGGTTATGAACAATAAAACGTTCATTAACTTTAATTGTAAACACTTTGAATCCCAATCATTATAATGAAAGGAGAAATTGAAAAATCAAGAGCTAAGTGCCCTTTTAAAATTTCATATCTTCTATTTTCACCTGGCCTCTTAAAGCAGTTAGATTAAACAATGCACAAAGTGCCTGTCCAGATGACCTCACCTAACTCTCAAGGCCCAGCTCCAACCATGCCTCAGCCTCAAAGAATCTGTGCTCTCCCAGTCCCCAGCAACACTTTACATGTACTGATAATGACACTTTTTTTCTTAGATTGTATTTGTCACAGCTAGACTTGCTTGCTACCAGGTACTGTATCCTGATCAAACTCCTCATTTCATCTCCAGTGATAACATTTCATGGAGTAATTACAGATGTGCTGAACGAGTGACTTCAGCATTTCTGAAAAGCAAATGTAAGTTCATTTTCAGAAACTCAAACATCCTGGATTACATATCACACCGATGAATTCCAGTGGCATACACAGCCTCTTACTCCACTGTCTCACACACTTCATACTGCCCAGCATGAGCCTATCATTCTCCATGCATTATGCTGTGGGAAATGTCACACGTAGTATATTTTGAGGAAAAAGAAGACTTGAGACAAATGTTTAAAATTTTTTATTTCTAACCCAAAGCCAAAGATGCAAGTCATCAAAAGAAAAGTCACTGCAATCACTTTTCTAAGGGCAAAGTTACGTGGGATTGTGGCCAGGAGCTGGAGGCTTACCCTCTCAGCCAAATCAAATGGCACAAGTCATATAATTCCTTCTTTACTCTTGCTGTGATTAGAATCATAATTGAAAACTGTCTCTCCATAGATTGCAATGTCTTCTTTTGTGCAAATGATGGCTCTGACTTCTCTGCCCTGAAACTACTAAGATTAATTATCTACAATGCTGACATTAAATGAATCCCCAGCAAACCAGCTTAATCCTGTGCTCACGGACCTAGTCCTCCAACAGTGAAATCATTGCCTGTCGGCGAAATGAAAACTTTTTCCGCTGTAAGTAAAGGAAGATTTGATGGCTTAGGTGTCAGTTTGGTTAGGCTGCAATGGGTTTTCCAGAATTCCCTTTACCAAGTAGACAGAAGGAGTCACGAGGAAGATTCCCTGGATATTTTGGGGGAACTCTGTAGCATGCACACATTGTCACCAAGGTGATGATTTGCTTCAGTGATGCACAGGTGTACAGCCATGACACACAGGGTTCAGTCTATCTAAGGTGCCTTTCTCAGAAAGGCAAAAGACAACAAGCACAGACACATTTCCATGATCATGCACATTCTGCCACCCTTGCAGGATTTCAACTGTGTCCATAGAAATTCAGCCTACTACGCCGGTTCTAATCCCAGCAGCTCCACTTCCCATCCAGCTCCCTGCTTGTGGCCTGGGAAAGCAGTCGAGGACGGCCCAAACCTTTGGGACCCTGCACCCGCGTGGGAGACCTGGAAGAGGTTCCTGGTTCCTGGCTTCGGATCGGCGCTCCCTGGCCCGTTGCGGCTCACTTGGGGAGTGAAACATCGGATGGAAGATCTTCCTCTCTGTCTCTCCTCCTCTCTGTATATCCGGCTTTCCAATAATAATAATAAAATCTTTATAAAAAAAAAAAGAAATTCAGCCTACTAGAAATCTGTCCTCTTAATTTCCCACATTATATGCAGAGATAGCCTTTTTTTGGTATATAGTATCAGAGATAGTCTTCTATGGACTGTTAGCCCCCACAACTGTAGAGGACAATTCTCTGTAATAAATGAATAAATAGATTGATAACAGGTGATAGATAAATAGGTAGGTAAATGGATGGATGGATGGATGGATGGATGGAAGGAAGGAAGAAGAGAGAAAGAGGAGAGGAGAGGAGAGGAGAGGAGAGGAGAGGAGAGGAGAGGAGAGGAGAGGAGAGGAGAGGAGAGGAGAGGAATAAACTGGACAGACTGATTCATTTGTCTTCTACCAAAACTACTGACATTGCTTCTCTGATTGAACCTTGACATACAGGAGCTTTCTGCAGGATTCCATGTTCATGATCACCATGTTAAAGTGAATATATCATGCTGGTTCCCCTTTTATACATTAACAAGTGGAAATGTATAATGAAATAAGAAAAAGAACAAAGCAATTCTACTTTGGTGATAAGTACTTAAATTGATTGCTTAATGTATTTTGGAGTCACTCTAGATTCAAACACTGGCCCTGAAATTGTTTTGATATATGTAACCTTTGAATCTATGCCATATAATTGTCAGTCCTCAGTTTTCACATCAGTAAAACAGGGGTAGTAACTTCCTACCTTACAGAACTGATATGAAGATTAAGTGCAACAATTCAGGTTAAGTTTGAAGTATATAACTAAGTATGGAAGGTCTACCTATGGCCTTTGTTTCTGAATGCTGAAGTCCCATTTATCACTCCCTTTTCTGCCTAAAGCCAAAAGCAAGCCCAGTCTACGATGGTATCCCCCTTTCCTTCCCACCTATTTTACTGGTAGCACCTTCATGTCATCTACGATATGCACCCCAACAGCTACACTTATGTTTCAGTTACAAAGCAAGTACAAATGCTTCAAAATTAGGAAAAAGAATCACATTTTCTCTGCACATTGTTTCTCCTCATGCACTGCGATCTACAGTCCTTCTTTGAATCCATATAAGGAACAGAGTTAACACTGCTGGAAACAACAGAATAGTCACAGCCTGCAAATAAGCTATATTTGTTTTGTTGTTCATTTCTTTATTTCTCATGGTACAGTTCCTCAAGCTCAGGGATTTCTGCCCCTGCACTTCCCTACCCTCTCCCTAAGCTGTACTTTCAAAAGCATTAGTCTAGCTCCTGCTTGTAGTCAGTAACAATCGGAAAGACCACAAAAAAAAAAAATGCAAAGCTCTTAAGACAGACTGGTTATCAGGAAATATCAGCTAGATGCTCAATAGTCAATATGGCCCACAGAAATTCTAATTCACTCAGAACACATAAGGAAACAAATAAAAAATCAGAATGGAGCTTATTTAGTGTAAAGATGGTATTAAATGGACATGTGGGGACGGGAAGGGGAAACCCCAAGGCCTATTAAATTGTTTCATAAACTAAAGCATTTTTAAGAAATGGGCATGTGATTACACCTGTTACAGAAAACCTAGGTAGGTGTAAAGAAGAATGCTGCCTTCCTATCATTAAGACAGTCTACCTGCAGATTCAGCATCCATTTCCAGCCACTGGGGCCATCACCAGCTTTTAAATTAAAGCCATATTATCTTGGCAGAGACATCCACTTTTTCTAGGAAGTAAAGAAAAATGTAATGATTGCCCTCTAAATTTTACTATTAACTGGTTTATATTTCCTATTTTAGAATATGCCATCAATTGCTTAGTTGGAAATTTTTTTTAAAGATAGTTTGCATTTTAATCATTGCAATTCTGTAAGAATTCATTTGAAAAATCAATAGAGACATGTGCAAGAGATTTTTTTCTCCATCTATAAAAAATGTCAGAAAGGCATCTGAATTTACAGGTACCTGATAAAAAAAATTTTTCATATCCTCCTGAGTACCCAGGATTCTCTTGAGAAACCAGTACTCCAAAGCAAATTACCCTGACCTGAGGTGACTAAGAGCAAATGAGTAGAAATACATTTTTAAAGCCACTTAGAGGTGCTCACATCAAAGGCCATTAAAAATGGATTAACCCTGGATTCAAAAGAATAGCTTCTAAGGGATCAAGAATTGGTTTTAAGACAGAAACATTGAGTAGGGCTACACGGACAATTCTCTTTGTGTGTAGGTATAAAGAGTTTAGTCAAAAGATCTGTTTCAGTGGCAAATCTTATTTAACATCCTGTGAATGATAATGAAAAGAAACTCAGTGAGATCCTGGTATTCAATTTACTATAAACTTTTTGGTGTTAAAGTAAAATTAGTAAAAATGTATGGGAAGCAGAGAGAACATGGACAGATACACTGATCATCAAACACCACATAATGCAACTGGAGAATTATCTAAATCTGTATTAAAAAGCAATAAACCCTGAAACATCAGCTGTGTCCCAGAGAACAAATTTAAGAGTTTACATACAGCGTTTCTAAACTCCTTTGACCTTATAAACAATTCTAAAACTGACCAATAAAAAACAGGTGTTGCTATGAAAGGGCCTGGAAACAAAACAGAAAATACACTCCAGGTGAATTTGAAGTGTCTGAGGGATTCATAGCTAGGTATATTCGGTGTTCTCTTTGACCACACTGGGAAACTAAAAACTCTAGAACTATATCTAAAGAGAGAAAGGAGCCTAAAAGTTCCATTAACCTAAAGGAATTCATGTATAAAAAGATCGGCCCTATGGTGTTACCCTTCTCTCGCTTGTAAAGCATATCCCCATGATTTTATTGTCATATCAGCATCAATACATGTAAAATAATGACCCCTGTGTCCTATAATGGCTAGAGTTTGCTTCGCATATGGGATAAGTATGCTTATAAGAAGCATCTTTCATTCCCCTGAGAAGACCTCCCACCAAACCTCAAATAAGGAAGGCAGAGCTCAGTTCTTTCCCAAAGAAAAGTCTGCGGTGGGGAGATTATTTTTAATTCTCCTGAGTCTTCTTTGTCTTTGACAAGCACCCTTCATCACAGGCTATTGTTTGCCTAGGAGACACATCCTCTGTCATGGCAGACAGAGAACAAGGCTTATTCAGATATGAAAAACAATGTGTATTCAAATTCCAGTGAATACAATCAAGAGAGCTTGTTTCACATTACAAAGCGATGAGTCAAAACCGGCTCTGAGATCTCTGGAGCATCTTTTAGACCCACTTGAGCTATGTGTGGTTTTGTGAAAGCTCTTAGATTACCCAACATAACCTTTCAACTTTTCCAGTAAATATTCCACCACAACTCAATATTAGATATTTTAAAGCTCTGATGTTCTCTAATTGTCCCATGATACTTGTTGGGAATTTGGCATTGTCTGCTAGTGACGGATTTGGTTGTTCAAATCATAAACAATAGCAAAAAATGCACTGAGTGACAAAGAAGGTGGAATTGATATAATTGAGCCCCAATCTGTGTGTCTAGCACTTATTCGGTGTCAAGAAAATTTGGAGAGGAAGTGGAATGAAAGAAGGTACAAATGAAGTAGTTCCTCTTCTTGGATTTCTGGAGACCCCTAAAGTTATACAAAGTCAGTCTTTTTATCCATATCTCTGAATGATTTCACTAGAACCAATGATTCGTTGCTTGACCATAGAGTTCATGCACAGAGCTCATTACTGGAGGAGCATGCTATGTGAGCTATGTTCAGTAAAGGAGTGACTATAAAACTCAACCCAAGAAAAGCAGAGCTCAGTGAGGCCCAAAGGTGATACTTCAAGAGGTTGGCCGCACATCGTTTGATGGATCATACCGAAGCCTGTCTTCTTTTTGGTCCAAAAATCCCAGGAGAAAATAAAAGGCTAGTAATGCATTCAGCACACAGACAAGCAAGCTTCTGGCCCCATGTACTACATGATTTCAGGATAAGATAGTCCTGAGGAGAAAAAGAGGGCAGTGAAGTACATCTAGAAATAGCCAAGACGACCAGGGTTGCAGGCGCCTCTGCTCTGCCGTGGTAGGTATGAAAACAAGTAAGAATGTCTATTATTCAGGGTCTCACCCAACAACAGATGGTGTACTGAAACTGAGTATTTAAAGGAGTGATTAATAAAGGAACTGTCTGCAAAAGTTCAGGCAGAATGCACTGAAGACACCCAGAATATGACACAACACTGGGGCAGAGTGAGTTTTCTTATTCCCCAGTGCTGAAACAGCAAGGGGAGAAGATAGGAAGTGGAACATGCAGACAGAGAAACAAAGTGAAAAAGAACTGTCTTACCAGAGCTGTGACCTTCCTACCCAAGACCAATGATGGTGACTCTATAGGAAAGAAGAAAGTAATAGCAAAGGCATGTCTTCCCCCTTCATCGTGCAGATTTTCTACGGCCCCTCTGGCTGAACGTAACCCAAAGCATAGGATGCACTTGGAAGCCATCAGGGAGCGTCCATACCAGTCAGCTCCCCAGAGCACAGAGCAGCATAAGAAGGAAGGAGAATGCATGAGAACGTCTTCAGCACCAAATGGAACAGCACAACTAGAGACATGGAAAAGACCCTCAGACAATAACCACCACTGTGAGGGTGATAACTTGACCCTTCTGCTAACATATTACACATGTATTAGCTTCTCTTTTCTTTTTTCCTTTTTAGTTTAGTTGGTTGAGTTGTCACCTCCCGGCTGATACACACAGGATCAAAGCAGAGGGAATGCAGTTCCAGATGAAAAAAGAGCATCATGCAGCTGACAATAGGCTATAAAAGCATGGTCCAGAGTACCAGCTCCAACACGAAGGGCAAAGGTCTGCAAAGGAACAGTGGTGAAACCTTCAACCTCAGCTGTCTCTGAGGAGACTTTTTGTGGTCAGTTTTCAGCATAAAATCAAGCTCTGCTTAACCATCTCTTCCACATTCACATGGGGAAATTCGAGATTCTGGGCACAAAATCCCAGAGACAGATTTGTTGGCCATGTTGTATGATGGTTCCTACATGGCAAACAGTAGTAATTAGGCAACAACAGTGCTTTGGGGAGTTAACCCTAGAGCCAGCCTTCAAGTCATCAGAAATAGACTCTCTCTCATGAGAAATAAGAAGCCTAGCTTCCATGTCAGAAATTAGACGAAGTCCCATCCTCCTTTAGAATCAAGTACAGTTCTTAGGAAACCTCAAGAAAAGCAAGAATAACTCTTGCTGGACACTGGAGCATGACTAATGGTACTTACTGGCAAAGAAGAGGTCTCCAATTCTCAGACATCTGAAAAAGAAAATAGTGGGATAATTTGATTTTTATGTGTAGGAAATCAAAGAAGAATAAGAGTTAACTCTAAATGGTTGGTGGTGCTTTAGTTCCTTTATTTCATAAACACATGGGATCCCTTCAATGAATGGGAACAGCACTTGTTATCATGGCAGGACATTTGGATCACACATACTATCCATGGGAGCACCTGTGAAAACAATTCAGAGAGATATAGTTCACACTCTCTCCCAAATCTCTGGGCCACATACGGTCCTGTGTTCATGACTTTAATAGGCTGCATAATCACTGAGCTACAGAATATCATAAACTTCTTCTTAAATGAGAAAGATCATAATTGTTCTCAAAAGCAAATACTCAATTCTGAAATTAGACTCACTTGACAATTTAGATGGATATTTTCATTACTTTGTGCTTTCAATTTCCATGAAAAACTTTCTTTCTCAACCTCCAGAGATGTAAGTTTTCACCATACTGCCCCCCAAATTATTAACATTTTAATCTTGCTTTAATTAACTCTTGCTCCAATGGGATACAGTTGACAGGATCTCAGTTTGCAAATCAGAAGCTGGAAATCTGGCACACATGAGTAGCAACCCCAAACAGCTACAGAAATCAGGGGAAAATCTCTGAGCTTACACAACTACAGTGAGAGGAGAGGTGTGAAAACAAAATGCTAATTCTCACCTCGACCCATCCCTTTATACCACCTTCCTCACCATTACGTATTCAAAGGAAGTCAGGCCCCAAAATTAAAAAACCCAAAACCAGGAGATATTTTCTGACAGAGCAGGGTAAAAAATGTCATCTGTCCCTCAGTCTCTGAAAAAGCTAACAAAACTTTTCAAAAGATGCAAAGTTTTAAAAGAATCTGAGACTTGCTCCTCCACTTAGATGTCAGTGCATCACAGACTCTTGTGTTTGACGCCACTGGTTCTGTTCTCTCAGCCTGCTTTTCTGGTATCGCCATTTAGGCTGAGCTCCCTAGCACCTGAGCGCCCTGTTGGCCAACCTTTGGTTTTCTCCTCCAAGCCACACACTGGACAATCTCTATTTTCCACTCACAGGTAGCGTCCGTATAAAAGGCACACCTGAATCTGTACCTTTACGCTAGATATTTCTGCAGGAAAATTTTTTTCATCCACTCCAGACAGCTGCATTCATGACTACTTTAATTTCCAACAAATATACCTCCAAATGCCACTTGTTTATTCAAGTCCACCGTAACATCCTGAATCAATCTTGCAGTACCCAGAGATCAATAATAGGACAAAGATGTCTTCCTCGCCATTTCTATTAAACATTGTACTGGATGTTCTAGCCAGGGAAATAGTGCAAGGGGAAAAGAAAGAGCATCTGGATCAGAAAGGTAAAACTCAAATTATTTCCATTCGCAGATGACTTGATTTTCTATATAGAAAATTCAAAGTAATCCACAAAAAAGCTTCCATAGGTAAAAATTAGAGCAATTTTGTTTCTATACACTAGCAATGAATGATACAGAAATGAAAGAAAGATTTTGAATTACAATGGCACAGGAAACAAAGCACAACATTATTAGTCATTAACAAAATGTAAATCACAACTACAGTGAGATACCACCCATATGATTAGGATGACTATAATAAAATGACAATAATAAGCATTGAAAAGAATATGAAGAAATTGGAGCTCACATGCATTGCTGCTGAGAATGTAAAGTAGTACATTCTCTTTGGAAAACAGTTTGAGGGCTCCATAGGAAAATCAAAGGATGTATTTATACTAGACACAGAAAATCCATTCTTAACCATGCACCCAAGATAAGTGGGCATATGGCCATGCATGCATGGAAAACTGTACTTGGATATTTTTTAGAACATTTACTCATAATTGCTCAAAGGTAGTAAGAGTCCAAATGCTGATCAGTGGATGAAAGAATAAACAAATCTATAACCATTAAAAGTTACAATACTGGGGCCCGACAGCGTGGCCTAGCAGCTAAAGTCCTCGCCTTGAAAGCCCCGGGATCCCACATGGGCGCCGGTTCTAATCCCGGCAGCTCCACTTCCCATCCAGCTCCCTGCTTGTGGCCTGGGAAAGCAGTCGAGGACGGCCCAAACCTTTGGGACCCTGCACCCACGTGGGAGACCTGGAAGAGGTTCCTGGTTCCTGGCTTCGGATCGGCACGTACCGGCCCATTGCGGCTCACTTGGGGAGTGAATCATCGGACAGAAGATCTTCCTCTCTGTCTCTCCTCCTCTCTGTATATCCGGCTTTCCAATAATAATAAAAAAAAATCTTAAAAAGTTACAATATTGTGAACCTTGAAAACATAGCAAAAATAATAGGTTGTTCATTAAGTGATCCCCTTAGTATGATACATTCTGAACAGATCTATCCACAGAGACCCCGACAGTGGATTCGTATTTCCCAAGAGTCAGGAAAGCAGAACACTGGTAGAGAAGGTTGACAAGCACAGGGCTGGGGACGGTAAAAGTGCTCAGCACCGTGACCATGGAGCGCATACGTTCAAGGAGTCACTTTTATCACATATGAACACATCCCTGACTTGTAGCAACTAATATACAAAGTGAAAAACCATGTGTATGAGTGAAATTGACTTTCTGCAATTCGGCTTTTGTTTATAGTCCTTTGCTATATTCTTGAGGAACAATGATTTTTTTTCTGCCTTCTGTTAAATTCTTTATTTAGGAGAAGATTAAGCTTATGATTATAAAGTAAATTGAAAGTGTTTCATTTTATAATTTCAAAGAAAAATAAGAAAGGAGGAAGAAAAGTTTGGGGAATTAGGAAAAAACAAAGGGAGGAATGGTAGGGTTGGAAATAACACACTTTTAAAACGGTATATGTAAATACATGAAATTTCCTTACTTTATATTATTATATGTTTTGTACATTTAAAAAATTTACTAATAAATTAAGATTATGTAATATATGTAAAAGCATCAACAGTCATACCCCCACCTTAGTACATACACTTTCTTAGTACATACACGTATTATTTTCTATATCACTTATCACCTTCTAATATTTTGTAGAAGTTATTCATTAGTTGCATTAGAAGATTGGCTATCGCAACCAGAAACTAGAAAAATAAGCTAGGCAAAGAAAGGAATGACCACTGTTCCTTTCATTGCTGTATATTCAGTGCTTGGAACAATGTCTGGTATGAAAGAAGTTCTCAAAGCTATGTTGACTGAATGAGATGAACTAGGTGATGGTCCTTAAGTCACTCCTGGGTTCACTCAAAGGCAAATATAACACTCAGGTCCCTTGACTGAAGAGGTTAGAAAAAAAACCTCAGCTAACCAGACAGTAACTAGACTGCTAAAAAGTTGATAACTGCAACATGGGGCTCTTTCTATCTTGAAAGAGTTGTGAAAACTTCAGGGCATACTGTCCATCTGTCTCCTGAATATATAGCAGATTTATGTCTACAATCATGTGGATGTAGAAAAGGCTCTCAGACCGGAGCCACAGTGGACATTCTGACTTCCAACACCGGATGGGCCTCTCTACTCACCGTTAAACATCCTCTCCACATCTTCTCCTCCGCTATCTTTATCCTCCCATGCCTGGGCCATTTGCTCCTTTTTCCAAGATGACTTCCTGCTACTCAAGCCCACATTAATCACTTCTTCATCTGATGAAAAGGCAACACTTGTGTGACTTACAGCAGCCACAATCCACAAATACAAGTGTGTGTGTGTGTGTGTGTGTGTGCAAATGCCCATACAACTTTCATTTAGAAACGAAACAGTAACTACCAGAGAGCCAGCATGCAGTAGGTTCCTACCTAAAATGGATGGGTGAAAGGCAGTTGAAGATGGGGAATTGTGTGTTTTGTGTTCAGACAATGTAAGAAATCAGTGCTTTGACAGCAAAAGGGAAAGAGAGAAAACAATCTTCATGGTTCTGCATAAAAGTCTAAGTATTACAGGTGGCCCAATTCCCAGTTCCTTTGTTCCTGACACCAGAGACCTGTTTTTCAATCAAACTTGCAGCAGCTGTGGAGCTGGAAGGCTGGGCTGGCACCTGGGTCAGAGGTTTCCCATTAGTGCTGGCAGATTTTTCATAATCAAGACACTTCTGAAGTGTTGAACCCTACCCAGTGCCAAAGGTTAACGATTCAGTGTGCAGGGACTGCAGCACGAAGCCAGGCATCAGACAGCTCGGAGAGAGATGCCACCAGCGGGCTCGTTCTCACTGTTCCAGTTACATTCTTGCATTTCTTGGACATTTGCCTTTTAGCGGAGCAGTCATTCAGCAGAGAGCAGTCATTAAGCAGGCTGCATTAATCCTGTTTTTCTAACCCTGGTTCATGTTTACGTGTCTGACAGTCAATGTTTCTGAGTGATCCCTTGGTACACCATTGAGTCTCCTTGTGAGCAAGCAAAGAGAATCTGAGAGTGAAGGGGTCGCTTAGTGAGTTCACTATAGACTGGCAATTCTGATAGTTTTGCATAACAATTGCAACTTTCAATTGCAAAATGTTAGAATATATGAGAGATTTCTGCTTCATTCCAATTTATTCTCACTACTATGGGCTGTTTCAGATCATAAGTAGTAAGCAAAGTACACTAAAAATTAATTTTGATTAAAGTCTGCTGATAGTCCCTTAAGAAAACTAATGATGACCTGTAATATCAGATCTGGGGAGAATTGTTTCAAAAAAATCAACCTTTCCATACATAATTCATGGGGCTTTCATGTTTCTTAACCACTCATATTTATAGTGCATAGCATGACAGGATGCATGTACACAATACGTAATAGTCAAATGATGATAATTAGCACTTCCATCTCCTTAATTATTTATCATTCATTTGTGTTGGGCAACTTTGAATTCCTCCCTCCTTGTTCTTTATATAATACATAATGAATTGTAAGTTACCATTGTGTTGTCGTTCATCAAAAGTCACGCCTCCTATTTAACTTTATTTTGGGATCACTTATTAATGTTCTGTTTGCTTTCAAAGAACCTTAATGAGAACATTGTCCAGGCTTAGTCCACACCTCTTATTTACCTTACTAATGTTTGAAACTCAACAGGTTCTGAAGAGAGAGGGCTGTTTCCTTCCTTCCCCCTTTCCATATCAATCCTGCTCGTTTTCATGTTTCACGTTTCTCTCAATGACTTCATTCTGAGTTTAAATGTTTTGTTCCCCTTCATTCACCAAACAAATTCAGCTTTTGAAGTCTAATTATAAAAAGGTTTCCTGTAGTTCATACTACATACACGTTAATCTCATCCAAAAAATACCCTCAAAAAACTCATCAGGACTTTTCACTAAACATCTGGCTGGCCTAGTCAAGCTAACTCCTGAAAGTAACCATGGCAGTGTGTCCCTGTGGACTGACCTTTCCATCATTCTTCTTGGGAAACTCGATTTGTCCCACACCCCAGGAGCTCTAGGTGTGCTTCCTCCTCTCCCTTCTGCCTGCCCCCCTCACCCCAGCTTCTCCAGGCCAGACCTTTACTGGATCTGTGCTCTTCGGTAATCCCACTGCCCTCTGACTTCCCTTCCCCACCTTGTTTCTGCTACCCAGAGGCTTCCCTGATTCCAGCCTAGAGCTTTCCCTCTTTCTGAAGCAACATAATTCTTGGGACCTTTACTGGGAGACAGGCCTCCCTGAATTCCAAAACACCCACCCTCTGCCCTTTGTTTCCAAGTCCCAAGCCATATTTTTGCATTTTAATTACTGTATGCATGAGGTATATTCTGTTTGTGGAAGATGTGTGTTATTTAAAAAAAAAACTCTATGCTTTGGTTTCACTTTTTTTGCCCTAAAAGAAACACCTTGTAATTCCATTTCTATATAAATTCCTTGAAGCATCTTTTCTTCTTTCTACAGATACCTAAAATGTCTCTCTTTATAGCATGCATTTCTTTGTATAGTTGCACACCCATAAAGACATGTGGAAAAGCAAATGAAGAGCACTTCAACGGGAACAAGCAGAGACTACTCACAACCTGCTTTATAACAAGGGAGTCAGCTGCCATCACACGCATTTCACAGACACTCAAAGGCAGTCAGGAGAGCATGAAAGCTTTATACTGAGAAGAAGGAAGAGTGTGGGGGAAGACTTGAGTGTGTCTCCATTAGAGGCTGTTAGCATAGGAGTCCAGAGGGAGGCTAACCACTAACAAGGTGTCCTGAGTGATTGGAGAGTAAAGCATGTTTACCTTCCTCGGATTGTTTCTGAATTGGAAGCAAGGGCCAAAAGACTGAGGCTGATTGCTGCAGAGGTTGTGGTTGCTGCAAATTTTAAGTCAGATCTGTATTGCTTTTCTTTAACAGGGTGTGGCCTGTATCCACATGTAAAATCAGTCCGATGATGAGCGACAGGGAGAGACAGAGATACAAAGAAGCACACGTGCACACACACACTCACAGGGAGATTTGTGGATGACATTAAGCGGGTATTAGGTCTAGAACCAGAATTACCCAATGCTATTCCCAGAGCACTGCAGTGTGAAAGATCTGCAGAGAAGTGCGTGATTGATACTCCGAACTTCATTTATGACACTAGCAGGAGAGATGAATCACACTGGGAAGAACTGAGTTACATTTAAAGGCGCTATCCTTTCTGCCTCCTTTAACCCCAAGCTGGAATTCGACAAGAAGAGAGGATCCAAGACAGGGTTCTAGCACCTGAGGAAAGGACAAAACAACTGTATGTTTTCACAGTGACCAGTTTCTGAGCTTTCCTGAATACATGTTTTCTCATTCTCCAGCTCTAAGAAAAAAGGCAGAAGATACAAAGTGTCATTCTAATTCTGGCAGGAAGAGAAACAACCCCTTCATTTGTTTCACTCATTAATACAGGTGTAACTCAAAAGGTTCTTGGAAAATG
This sequence comes from Ochotona princeps, assembly GCF_030435755.1. Lineage (NCBI taxonomy): Eukaryota > Metazoa > Chordata > Mammalia > Lagomorpha > Ochotonidae > Ochotona > Ochotona princeps. The sequence continues at coordinate 68,383,635 of NC_080839.1, forward strand.
GAACTAAAAGAGAAGTTTATTATGATGCCAAAAAAAGTGACAGACATTGGGATGTAATGTGCATTATTCTGCTATTTTGGAAGCTTGTGTCACATAGTGTCATACCTGCATCACACTTCCACCTTATTTCCCATCCAGCTTCCTGTTAATGCACCTGCGAGGCAACAAGTGGTGATGGAAGTATTTCAGTTTCCTCCTGGAGACCTAAAGGGCAATCCTGGCTTTTGGCTTTAATCTTGGCATGGGGAGTTGCAAGCATTGGGGAGTGAATCAGCAGGTAGAGATCTCCCTTTCTTATTTCCTTTTTTTCTCTGTCCCTTGTCCAATAAAAGTGTTCTCAAAGATTACAAGTCTTGCATATCAGGGATCTTCAAAAAGATCACGGAAGCATGCTTAATGAAAAAAATCTTCATGGGCTCTAAAAAGGTTTTCCAGTAAAATAAACTTAGGTTTTAATTTCATTTTCCATTCACCTTGTTAAGTATTCTTGAATATTACTCAATAAAATACATCCTGACTTGATCTGCCAGAGGTGTGGGTGGGTTGTAACATCCTCTATCCAGAGGCCATTATGCAAATTTAATTAGTGACCTTTTCTGCTCTTTATTAACAGCACACACTTTCTGTGCCATTTGTCTCTGAAATGATAGTTTAAGGTGTCACACAAGCACATAATAAACCAATCCCAATTTGTTTAAGTAATCTCCTATTACGGGCATTCATGTTTCTAATTTTCACTATAAAAGTAACACTGTGTTGAGCATCTTTATACAATAATCATCCACAAATCTCTGATGACACCCTGAAGGAGAAACCCTAGAAGTGGAATTATTCAAAGTTCTGTACATTTTAAGAAAGAAAAAAAATATCTTTGTTTATTTGAAAGGACAGAGACATAAAGGGGGAGATGGACCATTTGCCCATTCATTACTCAAATGGCTCAGGTGGTTGGAGTTGGCCATGCTGTAAAGCAAGATCCAGGAACTCCCTACAGGTCCCCTACATTATTGACAGGGATCCGGGAACTTGGACCTTCTTCCACTGGCTTCACTGGCTCATTAGCAGACATCTAAAGGGAAGTGGAACATTTGAAACTTGAATAGGCTCTCATATCGGTTGCTGGCGTAACCAATATAACCCTCTCTCTTTCCTTTTCTTTCTCTCACTCTCTCTCAAACTATACATTTCAAATAAATAAATCTTAAAATAATCTTAAAATAAATGACTAAGTGACTAAATAAAACTGATCAGTAATAAATGACTAAAATAAGCAACACATTGGTCATTCAATAGCCTGCTATTTAACTTAATGTTGTTGTAAATTTTCTATTTTCCTCTCTATTATTGAGTTTGTTCTATGGCTTTTCATTTAAGGCTACATAGAGTAACTGTGTAGTAGAGACCATCATATCCTGACGTGAAGATATAACGCAGTGCGCATCTCTACTTACAAATCAAAGACAGACTCCCAATGAAACTATTGAGCATATCTATTGGACTCTTTGCCATTGTCCGTACCTACAATGCCAGGATACACTTAAATAGCAGAATGATGAAGTTAGGACTGATTGTGAAGGACTATACTATTGTAATAACACATGGGAAATGCCAGAGCCTGTGGAAACGTATCATGGAATAAAAAACTAATCCATTAATTTAAAAAGACTGAATATTATAAATGATTATACCTATTTATATTCTCAACATTAGAGTTGAAGACAGCACCTTTTTTACGATAGCATCTAATTTACCACAGCCTCTAATTTTTCTCTCTGCAAAATACATAATCAAAAGTATTCAGTCACAGTCTTACTGGCCATTTGCATTTCTTCATTTAACAATGGCTTATTTAGAGCCAGCATTGGGGCATATCAGGTTAAGTCACTGCCAACTGTGAAGCCACCCTCCATATGGGCATCGTTCATGTCCTCATTGCTCCTCTTTCCATTCAGCTCCCTGGTAAAGATCTGGGAAAAGTAGCAGCAGCAGCAGATGGCTTACTTGTTTGGAACCCTGTCAGTAACGTTGGAGTCATGGATAAGGCTCCTGGTTTCAATATGGCCTAGTGCTGGCCACTGGGCCATCTGGGGAGTAAACAAGCTTCCACATATTTTTGTTGCTTGAGATGTGTCTCCTGTAGGCAACAGAGAGATGGGTTTTGTCTTTTGATCTAGTCTGCTAATCTATGATATTTAATTGATAAGTTTAAGTCATTTACATTCAGAATTAATGTGGATAGATAATAATCTGGTTCTGTCATTTTGTTAATGGGTTGTTCTTTGCTTAATCTTCTGTTATCATCTTATTGGGATGTTCTCCATTGTTTGCCTTTGTTTTTGGAAGATGTTATTCCTTTTTTCTGTCAAGAGAACAACAACTATCACTTGTAGGGCAGGTCTGGAAAAGGCAAATTCCTTGAGCTTTTCTTTACTGTGGAAGAATTTTATTTCATTTTCAAAGAAAAAGGAAAGTTTTGCTGGGTCAGTTATTCCGGGCTGACAATTTCCCCCTTTTAAAATATGGAATATATCACTCCATTCTCTTCTATCCTATAGAGTTTCCTCTGAGAGGTCAGCAGTGAGTCTGACTGGGGCTTCTCTATACGTTAATTGAGCTTTTCTCATGCATATTTAAGACTTTTTTCCCTATGTTCAAATGAAGAGAGCCTGATTATCATGTGTCAAGGTGAAGATTGCTTTTTATCAACGCTGTTGGGAGTTCTGTGCCCACCCTGCTTTTTGTTTCCCAATTCTTTCTCCCTATTAGGGAAGTTATCATTTATTGTTTCATTGAATACATCTTTAAATCAAGCTTCTCTTTCTGTGCCTTCTGGAACTGACATAACTCTCACATTAGGTTTTTGAATTGTCTCTTAATTTTCAATATTTTTTTTTCTTGACTCAGTTCCAGTTCCAGCTTTTTCATTGTTTACCCATTGTGGCAAGAAATAGCTTCCAATTCTGAGATTATTCCTTCTGCCTCATTCATTCTATTATTGTGTCTTTTAATTCTAATCATTCAGATTGGTTTTATTTCAGCATTGGTATTTCCTATGCGACATATTTCTTGAACTCCTGTATGTGCTTTTCATTGTTGATGAGAAGCTGTAACAAGTTTTCAAAATTCTTTGTCCCTCATTTCTTTGATGTATTCCTCAGTTAACTGAAATTGGCAAAGGCTTTTGATCCTTTGCTGATGAAGCATCAGTAACATTCATTGTACATCTGTCTCTTCTTTTGCTCTTGGTCATTGTGCTTCCTCTCCTTGGGGCAAGTCTACAGGTTGATTTTACTGATTGTGTTTGGTACCCCAGTTCTTTGTATATAGTCACTTGTGCCACCACCTCCAATGAGTATCAGTCCTGGGCTTTTGTGATAGGCTTCCACTATGGTTCCAATAGCCCCAGCTTCTGGCTCACCACTCTCTACCCGCTGTTATCCAATGCTGTGGCTGCACCATTGCCTCTACAGCCTTTCTCCCACTCCTGGTTTGATCAATACCCAGGTTTAGGAAGACACCAGCTGTCCAAAATCACCAGATTTTGGTGGTGCTAGTCTTGCCAGAACCTGCTGGCTGTTAGACCTGAGGGCCACCTGGACTTATTCTGGGTAGAACTCGTTAGATACCAAGTTGGTACAGTTTTCCCTGTGGAACCAATGCAATGTACTAAGGCATGATTCACCCCAGGTACATTGCATGTGCAGCCCACTGCTATCCCTCCAGTCCCACTGCCTTTGACCGCAGTAAACAAAATGGTCCCCAGTGTAGCACTGGTGAGAGTCGGGGCCATGAACTCCACCATATTCCTGTACCACCTGCCTGGGATCTGCCGCTCTATCTCTACTCGTGGTCAAATCAAACAAATCAGCAGGATGGACTATTCTTTGCCTGGGTTTGCCTCTTAAGCTCCTGGTTAACTACCCATTTCCACCTGGGCCGCAGTGGAGCTTTGGTTGCCAGTGTAGCTCAGATCACCACTCACTGCCTATTGCCACAGCATTTCATCACTGCAACACTTCTTCGTTGTCTCAGCTGCTTCCTGTGTCTGAGTCTCCAGGTGCCCCTCTGCCATCAACCCATCGTCTCCCACCTTCTGGAATCTGATCTTTCTGCTCCACTCTAGCTAAGGATTCTCCAACAGTTTAAACCTGTCTTCATCCTATACTGCCATTTTGCTCTCTCCTATCCATTAATTTTTTAACTGGTTAATGTTAAAATTTGGGAAAGAGAATGTTTTCTATATTTTTGCTTTGCATCTTTCCCACTAAACATTTTTATTCCAAGTTTGCTAGGCAAAAGATCATGTCATTAAAATTGCTACAATTCGACTAACCCATTTCAGTTCTGTGTTTCCTAATCCTTTCGTGGTTTCTGATCTTAATACATTGGTTAAAGCTACCAAAAAAAAAAAAAAAAAACTTTGCATTAAAGTGAACATCATTGTCATGATCCTGTTTTAAAGAGAATGACTCTAAAGCTTAATGATTGAATATCCCAGTTAAGATGGGTTATGTCATAGACTGACAGCATTTCCCATTGTTCCACATTTATCCCATTTATTCAGTCATCTCAGAATTGGACATTTGTATAACCAATAAGCAAGCAGGGTGAATTGCCCATCCTTGTTGTTGCTGTAGGAAATTTCCTCTCACTTTTAAAGCTTGCCTGTTTATCAACATAGATAGCCTCTAGTTCAGTGCTTCTAAATCCTAGCAGTACACTGGCTTCCCTGGGGCCTCTGTCTGGCCAATTAAGTGAAAATCTCCAGGAGGAGAGATTCAGGCATCAGGGTTTTTCCAAGGCTCTCCAGATGATTCTAAATGTGTAGCTAAATTTGCAATCCACTGTCAGTATTTTTCAGACTTTGTAAGCATAAGAGTCAGCTGGAAATTGGTTTCAAATGCAGATTCCTGAAACCTCCACCCCTCTTACCCACATCCCCCCACACATACACTATTCTCAGAGATTTGAGCTTGGTTATTTTTTTTTTTTGTCTGAGGGTCTATTACCCATAAGTTTAATAAGTATTTGTAGAAACACTGCTTTGATCAACATCTATTTCATGTAAAGTTTAGATCAAACAATGGTTTCAACCTACCCCTCACCTAAAGTTATCATTGGAAAACCTGATGCATTCAATTGAAAATTTTATTAATATTAGAATTCCCAAGCAGTTCTGGAAAAAAAATCCTGGTGCTTGAGTGCCCACTGCAAGTCATTCACATTTAACTGCAGATGAAAAAACTCTTAAGTTTGCAAACGCATTCATATTGTCAAAACCTCTTCTAACTTTCCTGATTACAAAGCACCTCCCTGCATGTTCTTCTGTCTCTTAACCAAAGGATAAAGTTGTGCTTTATATTATCTGGGGAAATGGAGGAAAAAAACATACCAACTGGATAGAATCAAGCTTTCTTGGTTCACTTGTACAGCAGTTATCAGCATGAATTCCTCATTTGGTGCAAGCTTCTTCCTTGTCTTGCAATTCTCCTACCTTGCTTCAAAGTCATCAGTGTATCACCCTTCAGTCCCTCCAACAGGAGAGTACTCACCCCACGTGGTGAGCTGTTTTTCCAATCAGAAACATACCTTGTCATAATCAAATCTATTTCAGACACCATCCTAGGTTCATTCACACTTTTTGAATATTAGTTTTTCTGATTCTGATATTCAACTTGAAATGCATGTAGTTTTAGGACATAGCATGACACTGAGCCATCAGCTTTAGCCAAACAAACACTGTCTTTCAGGGAAGTCACTACTTATTTTTATAGCAAACAATTATCAAGGTCTTGTGTCAGACACTGTGTTGTTTTATGATAAATGTGATTGCTTATCAATTAGTTCTATATTTTTCTTGGGAACTCAGTTACAAAGCCAAGACACAGGCAGGCCAAGATCTTTCTATTCTAGTGCCATTGTCACATGCTTCTGTGGCATAGGGTGTGCTGTGCAGAAGGGCAAGGGCCCCATCACTCTGTGGCTCCACCACACACGGGAAATCTCACCTGCCTGCCGTGTTAAATGGAGCAAAGAGGAGATCCATCTGAGCAATTCAGACAAAGTGGAATTTGTTTTGCTGCAAATGATTCAAATCATTAAATTCAACAAATACCCATTAAGCCTCTATTATGTGCAAGGCTACACAACCCTTGCAAGTGCCAACAATAAATTAGATTTGGTATGTGTGAAACGTTCCCCTGGTGTTGCTGGTCTGTAGTGCTATATTTTCATTTTTGTTCCACTTATTTCATCTTTTACAAAGAGATAAACATTCTCTAACCTTGGTTAAGGCCAAACATCCCTGATGAACCAACCACTGTGTCCAAAAGGAAGTCTAAGGGTGATGCACGGATTTCATGAAGCAGACGGAAACTGAAAGTGATGACACTTTACTGGCTGCCTAATCCTTCTCTAAACTCAAATAAGCTGCCTGGATCAGGTACCTCCTGAGCCCTTTGCTATCTGGGAATGTTGATTTCTCATTAGCTCCCAGTCAAGTAGCCACATCCCAATCCGTTCAACTTCAGTGCTCACCATCCCTAGCTCTGTTTAATGATTGACAAATTCAGAGAGGGAAGGAAGGTCAGTATAAGGCTTCCTGGGTCACTATAACCTTTGCAATCCTTGTAAGCAATCCCTACAGGCAATTCTGTGGAAAACAACCCACCACTGATGCTGGTCAGCGCTTTCCTTCCAATGTAATAATAAGGAGATTAGAGTTTAATCAAATCTGATCCAAATTTCTCTCTTGATCTCCCTTTTGAATATGCTCCATGGAGACCTTGGTTTTACCACATAATATGCAGAAGTACAATAAGGAGCTTAAGACAGACACATGTCTAAGCTCACTCTGAAGTTGGGAAATCAAAACCGCAACAAATGTTTTCCCAGTCCTTGGGAGCCTGAGGCATCCATGGATCAGGCTGGAAGACAATTTGTTCTGCAGTCTTGCACACCCACTGGGGAGACTGTACATATTGAGAGCTGGCACTCTGGCCTTTGTGCATGGCCCCCAAGATCAAGGAGCCTGACCAAGACAAGGGGCCCAAGGCAAAATGCTGGCACCTTGACCTCACCTCACTTCATCCGGGCTTCATCAATCATACATATGAAATGCAACATAGAGAAGTCAGTCATCCTGGAATAAAAGGGAAGTCTTTTTCACTTGTTTTATTTATTTATTCACTAGTTCTTCCTTAAACAGCAGCTCTCTGCCGCACCCTCTGCTAACTTGACTGCTTTTCTAAAGAAAGAGAAACAACAGGGACTGTCCATGTCAAGCCAGTTTCTCATCACAGCCAAGTGATAACTGAATATAAGAGTCACTAGTGCCCTAAAAGAGTGGCAGACAAACTGAAGGAGGTGGAGGCCACACGACTGCTGGGGGATCAGAGCTGAAGCTTCCCTGTGAAGGCGTTTCATCTGGACGCAGTCAATGAACGCAAAGCAAAGAAACCCTTTGGGAGACTACTTTTTGCCTCTCTATGGAACCCAGATTACACTGCCAGTTTCAGAAAACTCAAAGGCATTTAACTGCCTGATTTAGCATGAATCACCAAAAAAAAATTATACAACAGAGGAAAAGTAAATAAGGAGGCTGCCGAGCTAAGACAGCTGGTGAAGCCAATTTTGGCTTTCCAAGGGTATGTTTAACCTAATATGCATGAGTATCAGGTGTATCAACAACATGGAAGTTAATTTAGCCATAAAAAGAAATGGAACACTGATCTATGCTATGACATGGATAAACCTGAAAACATTATGCTCAGCGGAAGATGACATGTCACAGAATCCATTTATATGAATTGTCTGAAAGATGCAAATCCACAGGGGCAGGAAATAATTTAGTGGTTGAGAGGAAATAGGAATAGGGGAAATGAGGATTAGGTGCAAATAGATATAAATTCCTTTTAAACAGTGATGAAAATACTATAGTACTACATATTGGTGATTACTGTACAACGTTGTGAATATATCAACTATACAGAACTATCAACATTGAAAGGGAAGGTGATATGATACAATATGGTATGCAAATTGAATTTTAGAGTTGCTAAAACAGGAGAACAAAAGAAGTGATTTATGGGTCAGTGTTGAAGATAAATGTCAAAATACTGATTAAATAGAATTTGGGCTATGTTGTTTGTGAAAAATTTTTGGTTACTACTAAAAGCAAACTGGAGTTTATGGCTGCTAAATAATAGAGAAAATGTAATAAGATACAAAATCATTTAAGAATAGAGTAAAAAGAAATACAAAGTGAACAAAATCAATAGGATAAAAAGTGCTATAAACAAAACCACAAAATATATTGCACATATATGAAAATATACATAGAAATGTGTATATCAGTCATTATGATAAACATTAAAATAGAACAAAAGTTCATGAAAAATACTTAGAAAATTACTGTATTTTGATGCCAAACTTTTTCAATCCTGAGCCCTCTGTTGTAGCTTAACCACCATCTGCAAAGCCTGTATCTAGGTGCTTGTCTGAGACGTGACTGCTTGACCTTCGATCCAGCTCTCTTTTGAAGCAGCTAGGAAAGTAATAGAAGACGATACAAGCAAGCCCTTGGGTCTCTCCACCTATGCCAGAGGCCTAGAGGGATCTCGGGGCTCTTGGTTTTTGGCCTTGATCAGCCCAGGCCACTGCAGAATTTTGAGAGTGAAGTGGCAGATGGAAAATCTCTCTTTTGGTCTCTCCTTTCTAAGTCTCAAATACATAAATAAATAGATGAATAAAAACAAATTTAAAAAAAATCTTTGAAATTCATGCCTTTTCATAATCTTCACTTTCCATTAAGTTTGAATAATGCCTGACATGGATGCATGAAATGTTCAAATTACGAGACAAAATTGAGATGAATAAGACAAAATCAGCTTTATGATGATTGTTGAAGACATATCTCAGATATAGGAAAAAGGAAAGTAAAATAACTGAAAACATGTACAAGATAAACATTAAATAAAAGCAATCATTTATCTCAAATGAATTGACTCGGTGGAAAACATAACTAAAAAATGAATAAGGTCACAACATAACATTAAAAATTTAATTTATGAGAATATTATAGTTGCTTAATATGCATGTACCTAATATACATTCTGAAAATACCTAAAGCAAAAATTTCTATAACAGAGAATTTAATGTGAAAGAATTTTACAACAGCTATCTTAGTAATTGTTAGTTTGAGCGGGAGAAAAAAATAATAAAACCCAATTGAAACTGTTGTATTAACCACATAACCTAAAAGACATTTATAGAACTTTATCCTCAACAATTGAGAAAACATAATATTTTCAACCAAATCAATAATATATTAGAAAATAAAGAAAATATCAACCAATTCCAAAGGTTTTGGTGACATGCAAACCTCTTTAAGCATGAAGCAATTATCTAAGAACCAGTCACTAAAGATAGCAAGGAAAAGCTCCACGTGTTAGGGAATAGAAAAACAGCCCTATATAATTCATACATTATAAAGTAAAAAAATATCTAGGCCTAAATAATAATGTGAGGTAATAATTTACTGTATTATGAAACGCGTTATTGGTACTGAGAGTACACAAATGGTGGAAGGGAGAGAAATAGCTAAAACTTATTGAACTATGAGTATGTCTTATTTCAAAGGAAAGAAAAAAAAAAGCAACAAACTAAACCCAGAATCAAAGAAAGTAGAACAGAGAAAAAAATAAAGGTAACCAAAAAATCTAATAAAGTAGGATAGCAACATACAATAGAGGAGTTGAAACAAAAGTCACAAGTTGGTTCTTTACAAACTGAAATGAAATCAACAAATCTCTAGCAAGACTGATCAAGATAAACATAAGAGAATACATGAATAAACAATACTGGAATGAAAAGGACTTAATTAGAGTTACTAAAAACATTAATGAGATAAGGAAAGATTATGCAGAACTTTGTGCCAACAAATGGGGAACCTTAGATGGAAATTAACTTCCACCAGAATTAACAAACATTTGTAAGACAGAAGAGATTTTTCCGAGCAATCGAGAACATTATGTGAGAGAAGACTGGCAGGTAGAAATGTACTGGCTTTATGAGACATATTTGCTAAAATGTTCTGCAAACATTTCCTAAAGCATGGATTTGCCATTGTGTGACCCTGTGGAAGACAGCCTTCAACAGCACACTGGAAAGCTTAAGACATGTGCATGAATATCCAAGGGTCAAAAATAGGCATTCTCTTTAGGGGCCAAGGTTTTGTGCAAAACGTGTTAGGTTGAAAAGGAAGAATCTGAGAGGGTAGAGGACTTTGAAAGCGTGACTGTAGAATTTGAACTTTATCCTGGACCAGTAGAAAAACTAAAAGTTTTTTTTTTTTAATGTGAAAATAATGACAAGATTTGAAAAGCTAACAGCGATACACAGATGCACAGCAAATGGGGTTTGGGAGTTGAAGGATGAGGCATGGTGGCAATTTGGGAGAACAGGGCCATCAAAGAGGTAAATTGTGAAATGGTCCTGAATTAGGTGATGCAGACAGACACAAAAAGCACCTGTAGGCTTAGTGACTGAGTAGATGGTGCCCCAAGGTGTAGAGGAGAATTAAGAACATCCCACAATGTACAGCCTTAAAAAACAAACAAAAAACACAGGAATCAAATTAGCCAATTTCTCTTTATTCGGTCACTTCTTCATTTAGAGAGATAACTGAGCATTAATATTTTCTGAGTTCTGATTTCCCAATTCAAGTAGAAATGTCAACTATGGAAGAATGCGACATATGGCTATGAAGATTTGTCAAGCATATCAACTATCCAGTTGGTATATCTGGCTGCCAGCCAACAAGTATGTATACTCAAGATGAAGGCTGGGTGAAAGTGGACAGGACGTCTTTCTCCCTGCCTCTCTGTAACTCTGAGGTCACTGGCTTTTGTGGTGCTTTAGGGTGAGGAGCTGGAGTGCAGGCGCAGCGGTACACCCTATTACCATGCAAAAAAGTTTGTGTTGTGCATTAACTGACGTCCTGTGCCTGCTCTGCAGTTCTAGCTGTGGAGGTGAACAGCACAGCAACAGGGAATGACCCAACCAGCAGTCAGCTCAAGATTGACAGTATGAGTCCAGCAGTGACATCTTTCAAATGAGAACATTGAGTTCCAACCCCTCCCCCACCCCCCAAGAAGAAGATGGTGTATCTCCCTCAGGATCTGTGACTTCAGAAGCATGATGACAGCAGGTCATTCCTTATCAGGTAGTCTCTTTCCATATTACCCAACTGCTTCCACTAGGTAACTAAAGATTCTGCTTGGAGCTTCATGCACTAAAGGTGAGGTATGCAGGCCCATTCAGAGTGAGGTAGCATTCTTTACCTAGAGAAGGAAGTGAGTCTGTCACCCTTCCTCAAACCCTTTTCTGGTCACTACCCTAGACATTATTTGTGTAGCTCCAAATATCAGGGTCATAGAATGTTCTCGTGGAATGGCCTGACAGTGTTGCGTGGTATATCCTTTGAATGGAGAGCAAGGTAAGAGTAACTGAAAGATCCACTTGGACTCCCACAGAAACCATCAGTACACCTGCTGTGAAATGCAAATGATCCTTCCTGTAAACCTCTGGAAACTGGGTCTTGATGTGTGTAAATATCCAACAAAGAATCAGAAAGCAAACATTCAGTTAACTAATTTTGAACAGATTTGCTCTGGAAAGGCAGCATCCCCCACAAACTCAGCATCACAGGTAAAACATTCCTCCATTTTGCATCCAATTTGAATCGAATGCTTTTCACAATGCATCACACCCTCAATCGAACCTCTACTGAAATCATTCAAATTTTCCTTAATGACTTGTGCTAACTAAATTGCATACTTTTAAAATGAGTTTCTAATTGTAATTTAAAGAGACTGACAGTTCCAATTCATTTATGTAATAAACAGCCTGAGATCTTTGTTCTGAGTTAATGCCTACAACTGACGATCTCCCTGTGTCTGTTCTGTAGCCTGGCCTCAGCTGTCACTTCTTACATTTCTCCTCTTGCATCCCTCCGGTAACCCAGCTGCTCCACTTCCCAGAGATTCAAGGAAATATACCACTTACATATTTTGGGAGGCAGTAGAATTACTCCCCCCCCAAAATGCAATCACTAAAAGATATACTCCCCACCACAGGTGGAGTTTGCCTCTGGGCCGCAGTGACACTGTTGTATAGTAGGAGCCCATTCTGGGCAGCCAGGAGTTGAACTTGACACAGTGTGAAGACAGTCTCCCCTGGAGAACCACAGGCCATAGACTTCCCTGATTATTTTGCTTTATTTTCCAAGTTACCAAACTGAATTGTTTCCTCACAATTGGGAAATATGCCAAGGACAGGACAAGAGCTTTTTTTAAGTGTAGCTTATTGTGTCATTGAACATATTGTCCTAGCAACAGTGCCACTTCAACATTTGAATCTGTGGCATTACATCAGCATTTCAGATACCTTGATTATTTAGAATGCAGGTGTCTATAGCCTAGATTAGGAAATGCCTACGACTAATTTCAACGTGTGCAGCCTGCAAACTTATACCAAAAAGTAGGGTACATTTATGTGGTGTTATGTAAGATGAGGCTGGCTCCTTAACGGGACCAAAAACAGTATCACAGACCTGGCCACCATCGTGTGTTCCGGTGCTGTGTGGGTTGAAGGGACTGGTTATGGAAAAGAAGAAAGTCCATTTGATGTTAATTATGCAAGCGTTCCCTTCTTTGTCCCATGCTCTAGTAGCACAAGCAAGCAGCTTCTTCTCTTCAAGATTAAAGAAAGTAGCAGATTGATGGTAGAGGCAATGGCAGAACCAATGGGAGTTAGGACAAGAGGAAGACTCGAAGATGATGTGAACAGAATGAATGTGAGGGGCACAAAGGCAGGCCACAGGAGGACCCACTCTCTGGAGCTGAGTCTGGACCAACAGCACAGAGTGAGGTATTTGCAAGCCTGATCACACTCACCTTTGCGTTCTCATGCCTTAGTTTGACGGAATGACATGTATGTGTGGATTGCAGCTATTCCATTTTAGAGGCCATAATACATTCCCAGCAGTTAGAGGCAGTGCTGTGTTTGTTTTGGTGTCTTCTGAACCAACAGCACAGGGCCTTTTGCGCACTGCCCACCGGGTGCCTTCTATTCTACTGTGCTCCACTACATCTCTATTTGCACAGACTCTATGTCAAAAGATGACAACATTTTGTGATATTTCAGGAACTTCCCTACCCATTCACTTGTTTGATTTGTACAATATTATGAAGCTGACTGGCTGTGTGAACCAGCTGGACTTGGAAGCATGCAAACCGAAAGTAACTTTGTTCTGTCACATGCTCTTCCAACACACCTACTCTGTAAAATCAATGCTCGCTGTCTGTGAACAAAATCCCAGACAGTTCCTGTAACTTTTGCAGTCATTCTAAGATTTTGAAAGCCCTAGTCCATGCAGTGTAATGCTGCGCCCCTACCTGAGCTTTGGTTTGCCCCGGGTTGAGAACCACACCCATCTTACAGATGTTGAGGGTCATGGGCAATGTCAAATTTGAGTTTGGTTTACCTTCTTCCCCAGTGATCACTTACTACCACTCTTGAGTCAGCTAAAAGGGAAGAAAGGGGCAAGAAAAAATCTCTCTTGTCAGGCACAACTGTGATCCAGTGTTGGTGTCTCAGGTCTGCTAATCATCCAAATAGTGACTTGATTTTCTTGCCCGAGTTTTTTCTGTGCAACCCCTAACTGCCCTACTGCTCTTACTCAGTTGTCCCACACCAGCTCCAGTTCATCTCCCATCTGCAGAGCCTATCACACCCCAAGTAAAACACTCTGCTGTCCAGGGTTCTGGCTCACAGGAAACAATTTTCATTTAATGTCTGCACTTGTACGGTCTTTTGAGTTACAAAAGTCTGTTGCTAGAATCTTTCGGTTCTCCCTAAACAGGATCATGTCCATCTATTAATAGATAACTTAACTTTCTCCTATCCAATTTGTATACCTTTGATTTGTTTTTCCTGTCTAATAGTTTTGGCTAAAACTCATAGAACTGTATTGAACAGCAGTGGTAATAGTGGGCTTCCTTGCCTGGTTCTAGATCTTACTGGAGATTTCCCCCATTCAGAATGATGCTAACTTAGCATATGGTCTATCTTGGATAGGATCTGATGCAGCTCTATTCACAATAGCTAAGATATGAACTAAACCCTAATGTGTGTGTGTGTGTATATATATATATGAAATGCTATATATATAATTCTATATTATAATAAAATGTATATTACAAATATATGTCATATATATGCTCTTTATATATATTTATATATTATAAAACACAATAAATTGTGTCTATAATATATGGTATATATTATATTCCATGCAAAATATACAATTATACATAAAATACAATGCTATACATATAATGGAATGCTATATACATATATGTATATATATAATGGAATGCTACTCAGATACAAAAAGGAATGAAGCCTTGTCTTTTGCAACAAAACAGGTGTAATTAGAAACTATTACCCTTAATAAAAAGACAAATGTTATATATTTTCCCTGTTTTGTGGTTACTCATATACGCAGTACAAAAAATTGTGACGTATATGAGCAAATTTGACATTGTGAGATATGATTATGTTCACAGCCATTGTCTATACTCTGGGAAGAGTGGTTTTTCCACTTATATTTGTGGAGTTTTCTTTATTTAATGGAGGGTTAAGTTTGTGATTATAAAATAAAAGTGAAGGCATACCATTACAAAACTTGAAAGAAAAAAATACTAAAAGAAGGGAGAGAGAGCACAGGTGGGTAGGAGGAGGGGAGAGTGGAAAGCATCATTACATTCTTAAATATGTGTATATTAAGCACATGGTTTTTTCATTTTACATTAATTTAAAGACTTAAAAATGCATATTATCTCCCAAACTAACCCAACCAAGCAGACGCCATTTATGGAAGTAAGATTGCAGACACAGTTTCTGCTGCACTGAATCTCTTACATAAGAAAAATCTGGGGAATGTGTTAAAGTCAGCTGATCAGTTACCCCAGTTAGGTCTTCACTGAAATATCTGGGATGGCCCCGGAGTTTGCTTTTTTAAACATTTTTATTTATTTTCATTTTTATTTGAAAACAAAGATACAGAGTAAGAAAGAGACTAAAAGAAAGTTGGAGAGATACTCTCCATCTCTTAGCTCCCCCTCCAAACGCCTGCAACATCCAGGACTGGGCCAGGCCAAAGGCGGCAGCCTGAAACTCCATCTGGGTCTCAGGGTCCCAGGTACTTACCTCATCACCTTCTCCATTACAGGACGTCCACCAGCCAGAAGCCAGATACGAAACAAACTAACTGGGCACTCAGGAAATTCACATTTTAGTATACATTCCAGGTCTTTACCAAGGGATAAACTTAAAACTGTCCTCAGAAATGTGAGACATTAAAGGTAGTAGGGCTGCATAGTTGAGCTGGTTAGATAGAACAAGGTTTTAATACCCACTGACATGGATGAGATCAGAAGGGGATGTGGGACAGAATGGACTAGTCTGCCACACATACTGGCAAGCCATGGCAGGCGGCAGGCCTGGTAGCAATTATTGTGGGTCGCTCTGACTAGGCTACAGCCCACACTGGTTTGTGTGAGGGCTTTCTATGTGCTGGGTAGAACCAGGCTGGACTGCAGCACCCATTGGTTCCAGTGGAAGACAGGGATGGAAACAGAACTAACCCAGTGGTTGCAACCACCAGCTGATCAGGGCAATAGACTGTGCCGGGCCCTGTGCTGCTAGTACATACAGGAATCTGGTCTGGGAACACCTCATATGAAGTCTATTTGGAATCGAACTGCCGGACTCAGAACCCTAACCGTGAAAAGACAGAGGACAGAACTAGTCAATCAACCACCTCAGCTATATGTTGGCAGTGAAAAACTGGGCAAATGGAGACCCTAAGATGGACTATGTCAATCAGTGGATTCTTCAACGACCACATCATGCTTGGAGTGGCGAGAGTGGCAGCAATTCAGAACTGTTGAACTATCAAGACCACTTGAGCAAGACCCTCAGAGCATGCCTCACGTCCGGGACGTGGGGTGGGTGGGAGACTGGGTGGGGCTTCTCCCTTAAAATTCCCTTTTACCTCAGATATATGAAAGAAACAATAAAAAATGCTAAATAAAAAAATATACCTCAAAAAAATCTATTAAGGCTCCCAGATAAACTGTTAAATATACCTGTGTGTGTGTGTGTGGTGGGGGGGAAGGTAGTAGGGCAAGGATGCTCCTTCAGTGCTAATGAGCAAACGACGGTCAATACCAAAAGGCAACTAAGAAGTTACCCAATTTTCCCTTTTCCTCCACTTTCATAGTACTGGTTGTTGAGTCACTGAAGTTTGCAGGACACTGAAGAGTGTACAAAGAAGTTTACTCTTAATATAGTTCAAATGCACTCCATAATCTTAAAAAAAATAGCTCACACTATTGAACAACTTGAGCAAATCTTCTGTGCTACCTGCCAAGGTCATGGCTTCCCTCTCACCTGCAATTATTGATAGATAGCCTGAGAATTCTGGAAGAGAGAAGCAAACTTTTTTCCCAAGATCTGGAGGAGGAAAATCCTTTTAATAAGAGATCCCCATCCTGATTACACAGCTCTTATCAAGAAATCCCTTGAAAGATGAATTCCAGAAGGTAACTTTTAAAAATGTCATTGAAAAACTGGAAATCGTTTGCTTGCACAGCTTAGAACAAGTCCAGAATGGGTGGTCTATTTGATGCAGAACAAGAAATCAACATTGTTCTTGTGGCCACAGCTGGACTGTTCCTTTGCACCTGCACCCACAACTAAACATCTTACGGTTCCGACAAAATATACACAGGAAATAAGCAGAAGCAGAAGCCTGGCCATTTTTACACTTGATCTTAACCAAAAGGCCGAGAAGCGATAAGCCTGGCCATTTTTGACTGAGGCTGGAAATGTGTTCTTAGAGATGTAAGACGTACAACAAATCACATTGTCTTATGCAGGTAGAGCAGGCTTTGATCTAGGACTTGTGGATGAAGAGCTAAGCTTGTGCACACACAAGGAAGGAAGGAAACAAAACTGGAGCCCAAAGACACAGAGCACAGAATTAACTTTAGTGAGGCACAGCCATGGAGGCCTAAATTTCTGGAAAGATTGAAATGAGGGCCAGTAATTTTCTAATGTAACTCAAGAGTTAGAAACCAGGTAGCCTAAAACGCCTAAGGACCTATTCACCATGCGGGGAACAAACACAGCATTGGACTTCTGCCAAGATTTCAATTGCTCCTCAGCCCTGTTGGTACTACTACCCTGGAAACAGGCCCAGATCCACTTCTGATACAGGACTGATTCTTTCCTAAACATTGTTAAAGTACTGAATTGTTTCTCAGAGGTCCTGCAAATGCAACCCAACTGTGTACCTAATGAGACACAGTCACTGGTTTGATAGTCACCATCCTCTGCCTTTCCCTTTACTGAGTGCAGGATGTTACATCCCTTTACCAACATTTTTGGGTAAAGGAGTTGGGCCTGGAGAAGTCACTGTCTCCCAAGGTCACAAGGCAGACTGACAGAACAAGCAAAGGCCAAGTGACAAAATGACCTGTTACTTCCTCTGATCTACTGGCCTGTCGTTCAACCACTGGGATAATAAAATTCTGCAGAAGCAATTAGTTCCAGAGTGACGCCAGTTCTCCGTGGAACCCTGGGACACCTAGATGACAGAAAACTGATGAACGTTTGTCTAATTTTTTTCCAAGTGTTAAGATTACACTAAAAAGAATTATCATAATCTCTTGTTTCTCGATGTTAAATACAGAAATGACAACTTTAATATCTTGTAGAAAAGAACCATTTGAGCTAAATGTGAATATGGTTTTTATCTGGGATTAATGAACCAAATATTTTCAAGCGTCCTAGCAGGAGAACGTTTGCCTTTGGGGAACTAAACAAAGGAGCCCAGTTCCATTGCCCCCCAGCCCATCCCACTCCTTGGATGAACAGCTCAGTGAAAGAAGACTGCATATAAACATATACACCTTAATATTTTCTTTCTACTGAAATATATATTTATCACACATGTATTCAGCAACTTCCATGCATGCTGTCAGATGAGGAAAATCAGCTTTTGTATTTACCAGCTCCTCTGTGGGAAAGAGGTCCCTCATGTGTTTAACAAAAAGGAGCTTTATTGTTTATGAAATTGAAAAATAAAGGTTGACATGGCTCTAAGATCTGATGATTGGTAATCAGTTTTCATAAATGACCATGAATCACTTTTGTGCTATCCAGGCTTTGTTTGGAATATGAGATGGCTGTCTTACAAGTAAGGAATTATTAATGCCCCTCCCTTGAGGGTTTCAATTTCACCCGTACAAATAGCTGTATATCTACCAAGTGTATGTTCAGTATGCCTATCTATGAAATTTAAAATTATATGCTTTGTGTAAAACAGAATATATAATAGACTCTGAAATTGAATAAGACTTATTGGACTCATTTTTTACCCTTTGTGACATTTTTGTAGTGAGAGAGTTCAGACAAAAGGCATTGCCACCAAGGAGCCAGGAATGCAAAGTCCTGTCCAATTTAAATAATCACTACCTTCTGTCATGTTTTACAAAGAGATGTATTCAAACATGCTCTTTCTATATTTCTATTCTTAGCTTTCACAAATATGAGCAGGCAAAGATCTTCCTTACCCATTGTGTGCGTTTTAGTTACTTGTTAAAAAACTAGTCTCAACAACTGTCTCATTATAAAATGAGTTTTTTTTTTCCATGATAGACAGAACTGCAACTTGGTTCACCCGGGCTTATAATTTAGTTCTAAACTTTACATTCCTCTTCTCAATCAAAAAGGAAAGAAACTTAAAGATAGTAAGGGAGTCCTGGGAAACGTGACCATGGTTGCCTGTATCTGCTCATATGGGCCACATTTTTCCTGGCTTATAAAGGCTTTTCATGGTTGGCCCCTTGATGAATTCTCTGTCTTCCCATTTTCGCTTACTAGCCTCTACTGTTCTCCAGAACTATGGCCCCCTTCCAGTTCTGGAAATGCTCTCTTTACCCCTTCTGCTCTCCACCACCCTCCTCTCTCTTTAACTCTCTTTCCTCGCCTTTCTTTTGGTTATTTTCATGTTGAATTTAGCAATATGTAAACTCTTGAATAATGCTGCTTCTGAGGATATGCGGGCAGGAAAAATCTCACCCACTGAACTCATATGTTTCTACTCCTGTGGAGAAGTGCTGGCTTCCCATGATAAAAAGAAGCCAGTGTTGTCATCTTGCTAACAAATGGACACTTTGTATCTTCAAGAATACTGCCATCTGAGTGTTTGGCATTGTTCCCTGCTGTCAGGATGAATGGTTGGCAGTGGCAGTATATAGGTCAACCTCGATACATAAGAATCCATAGTTCTGGACCCATGGGCAGCTTTCATTGATACCACAGTAGCCATTCTGTTCATATACCCATCCATCATGCCAGCACAGAAGCGACAGGTTGACACCAATGGGCTATGTCACTTGGTTATGTAGTGTCTTTTCTAAGGCAGTCTCTGGTGAGCACTAATCTGTGCCATAAAAAACTCGCTACTTCATGACAATTCCCATTTGTCCATCCATGTGTCCATTAATCAATGCTTTTCCTGTCCTTGTTTTTCCAGGTAGTTTCTAGTCTCCTCTTCCCATGAGTTCCTATGCACTACATCTCAACCATTTCTCTTTTCATGCAAAATGGATGGGCAGCTTTTCCACCAAGAGCTCTTACAATTAGAATTTCTCTCACTGCTGTCTTTCAAGCCAGCCATGAGAATGCTATTCAGCAGCTGTCCACTTTGGACCTTTACTTACATAGCAAGTTGATCCATTTGCAACCAAGGTCAGGCTTTTCCCTCCTTCTTCAGCCATCACAGTCAAGAAGAAAAACCAAAGGAAAAAATTAATACAACTGGCGCGTGAAACATGCTACCTCCTGGTGTCCTCTGGTCCTAGTCACACTCAGAATGTAACACTTGCACCTTGCAATGCGTTATTACACCAGGCAGGTTCATGCTCAGTTTGGGTCTCACTGCCAGTGACTGTGTCTCGTCCAGGCATGATAGCAACCCAGAAGCTAATTTCTGCTCCTTTTTTTGTGGCTAGTGTTAAGGGAAAAAGTTCCATAGTTCTGCAGCAGAGCCCGAAAGAGTCCCGCCCACATGGCAGCGCTCCTTCAACAAAGCAGCAGGATGCTTTTTATTATTCTTAAAATAAGCTGACACGCATCTGATGAGTGGATTCCTAAAACTTCATAAAATGACGCCATTTAAATATTTGCATATTTCCTCTTGCGATCCAAGAATAGATGCCTTACCAAGGCTTTAAGTTTGCCAATCACCACTTCCTCTTCCAACCCAATTAACATAGTCACACTGTTGTAATGGATAAACGTACTATTCTGCAAGATACCTGAAAGTTCTAGATTTATGAAGTCTGTCACAATAGCCACTGGCCAAACACAGTGACTGAGCACATGTATAACTGACACATGTTGTTAATGTCAATTACCTTTAAGTGTAAAGACTAAAACTGCACGTAACGTATTTTTATACAAAACTTCCTATGTTATGTCAGGCATTTCATGGAGGAATATACTATTGCAATATTTTAGACCCTATACCAGGCATGCATAATTTCCAGTATTGCACATAAGTGTTACAATGGATGTCAACAAATTATGTAAAAATGATGTTTCCACCCAGAAGCATAATATTATTTGTATTAGAATATTTTCTGTGATTAGTATACATTATAAGTATACATATATATAAAGTGTCATTATTAATTAAATCAAAATGTTATTATCTTAGTCATAATATATTTAGACTATTATCTGGTTTGATGAAGTAAATATTGACAGAAATGCAGCACATTATTGATGCGGTATTGAGTCAGTTAATCAGGCAATTGGGAAGGTCAAAAGAAAGAAACTGGAAGAAAGTATGTCATCAATTTCATAATAAATAAAAACTGCAATCTATTGCAGCAAAACATAACAAAAAAGGTGTTTGTTGTGTAAAAATTTTTAATATAATAAAGGGAGAACTATTAAGACACTTTCAGCCAATATACAGTGAACTTAATCAGAAGGTTCCTCTCAAAGTGAAAAGCTAACCAATCAAATTGGTTACCCAAAATGAAAATTAAATATCCATGGCAATTTCCTAAGAGTCTTATCAGAATCTAAGCTCATAATTTTGAGTAATTATAAAAATGTCTTGAATTCTTACATAAAATAAAAAAGCGATTTTAAATGTATAGAACAAGATGAGCAACCATTTCAATTCTACAAGTTTATTTTTAAATGATAAGAAAAATACAAAGCATATATTTTACAAAAATTGAGATATCAACCATAAAGCTAACAAAACAGCTGTTGTTAGAATACAAAACCTCAAAACTAAATTAAATGATTCAAAATTTTCTAGCATTTCTGTATAGCTTTAAATGAGTCTTGATACTGATCATGTGATATTAAGAGATATAGTCCGGTTAATACCTTGCTGTATTTTATCTCCATTTGACTTCCAAATTTCCAACCAGTGTCTAGCTGGAACATAGAAAAAAATGACACTAATGGCACCAATGTTTTAAATGTTTTCCATCTCCTCAGGAAAAGTTCTAGCTACCTATGAATGAATGCTGTCCCCACACAGTAAAGCAAAAAATGGGTTTACTGGAGTTTTAAAATAAGACACTGCCATTTTCTGTACTGTTGTGTTGTACCTATGATACGTATTGGTAATACTTGCTTTCATTCTTCCATAATTTCTATTCCTCCATACTAGGGTAGCCAGGATAGGAAATCAAAAGCAAGAGCTTAAAATTTTGCAACTGTTAGGTATCACCACTTTTGTCAAATAACCATTATCAAAATTGAATTCAAAGTGGTTTTAGATGTACAGAACAATATGAGTATGAATTGAAAAAGAACTTCACAAAAACTCTCTTGAAGCTTCTCTTTACAAAAGTAAATAATACATACATTACGGGCCAGATCTGAGGCTGGGAGCTCAGCAGGCCAAAACCACTGCTGGAAGGCAGTGACTGAGTCCTTGGCATTTCCCAGGCCCAAGAGGAACCTTCCCTCAGTGTAAGTGCACCACAAGGGAACCTTGAGAATGGGATTATAGTCCTAGCTCCGCCCTGCTGCCAAAAGCCTGCAGCGGGACCAGTCCCGGAGGATTCAGGGCCTTGGGATTGGGGGTGGATGGCAGCCCCCCACAGTGTGGCGATTGTAGGGGGTGCCCCTGCCTGGCCGGATCCAAGGCTGGGGGCTCAGCAGGCGAGCTCTGGGGTTTTTAGGATATGAAATTGCTGCTTAGGGACTCCTATGAATAAGGCCAGCTTTAGTGTACGTAAGAGATGAATTCTGGGTGATTCCTGGTTACAGGGTCCTGAAAATTTCGGGTAAGCGTGGGGACTGAGACCTGATGGTTTGGAAGGGAGTGTCCATAAGATCTATTTGAGCCAGACTGAATCACCAGCCAAATTAGGAATCCTGAGAAGGACTATTAGCTTAGAGCATCACTGACTGTCACACACCGGTCCACACCAAAGCTATGGATGGGGGCCTGTCTAACTGGGCACCATTACTTGACTGGGTGGTGGAACAGTGGACTGGTCACATTCGGCAGGGTCAAGACACTTATCAGCACACGAGAGAATTTGGTCCGGGGGTAAACTCTATGGGGGAAGTGTGGACCTAACCCCATGGAAATACAAGTCCCACAGGTTAGTTCATGAGCTGGGGTGGCGAGGGTCTATGCTAGGAGTGACCATGGCACCTGCCATCACTTATGGGTAAAGGAACCAATGGCATTCTGGGCAGGTCAAGGCAGCATCACCCAAAGGAGCATCCTAAAACAGGATGTGGAGTAGGCTGAGCTGCAACTGGAAGGGGGCGGACTGGTCTGCAGGAGGCAGGGATACTATGCCACAGCATTGAAGGCTGAGACAGGTGAGGGGAACACCTGTGGGCCTCATGTGAGCTAGATCAGGGAAGGGCCTGATTGGGCTAACTGTTCCGAATGGTGCAAGCAAAATTAGAGTGGGTAATGGCAGAGACTGGCACCAGGGGCAAATTCTGTTAAGTTAAATACCAGAACCACCTGGAGAGTGTGCAATCCGGAAGTTGGAGTGGCCTAGTGGGGAGATAGTGGGTACCTCCTTCGTGGGTAACCACTCCCACTGGAGAGCACGAAAACCAGGACAGGGGCAGGGGTTGCTAAACAGAAAGGCACCTGCCAGTATGTATGTGGGCTGGATAGTAGGCTGGTTGGGTCGAACTAGGCTTCAATGCCCATTGACAAGTACCAGAGCTTAATGGGAGGTGGGAGAGACTGAACAAGCCTGCAGTACATATTCGCATGCATGGGAACTAGAGAAGGGAGCAGGCCTGGTGGGGGTTACAGGGAGTCACCCCAACTAGGCTGCAGCTCCCACTGGTTTGCGTGAGGACCGAGTATGAAGTAGGTTGGATCAAGCTGGACCACAATACCCATTGGTCCAAGTGAATGACAGGGCTGGAAACAGAACTGACCCAGCGGAGACCGGTCACATTAAGCAGGGCCACGACATTAACAAACCTCTAGAGAACCATATCCGGGAGAAGATTCTGTGGGGGATGTGTGGACCAAACCCTATGGAAATTCTATCCCCACAGGTTACTTCAAGAGATGGAGTGGTGATGGACTAAACTAGGTGTGATCAAAGAGCCTACCATCAATCATAGATTAAAGAACCAACAATAGTCTGGACTGGTCAAGGCAGCAGCACCCGAATGTGCATCCTGAATAGGGTGTAGGGTGGGCCGGGCTGCAACGTTCACCAGCTTATGCAAGGCCAAAAGGAAGGCCTCACTACGCCAGGCACTGGCCTAAAACCCAATGGCATGTATGAGAACTAGGTCTGGGAGGGGATCAAGGGGAGAA
Source organism: Ochotona princeps (assembly GCF_030435755.1). Lineage (NCBI taxonomy): Eukaryota > Metazoa > Chordata > Mammalia > Lagomorpha > Ochotonidae > Ochotona > Ochotona princeps. Next base: position 68,407,612 of record NC_080839.1, read on the forward strand.
ACTTAGGAAACTCCCCTGGCGAGTCATAGCTGCCGCTGGTGAACAGGTGGTCCAGACCTGGGGGTCGGACAAGCTGGGCAAAGTAGCTCCAATGGCTTGTCAATGTATGAAATTGCGATGGAACAGGCGCACCAGGCAGTACTGAGCAAACCTTAGCCCACAAGTAAAATTAGAAACCAGGATGGAGCACAAGACATGCCCAGCTAGGTTCTTGCACCAACTGATCTGTGTGAGCCACGGACACCAAGCCACAGTGTCTAAGGCAGGGGCCGCGACAGGTGATGGGCTGTGCCAAGCTGAGTCAGAGCAACCACTGGCATGCTGAACACTGGCTGGGAACAGGCCCGTTTGGGGAGCTAAGGGGACACCCTAGCTGGGTAAGGTTCCCACGAAGGGGCGCAGAAGCTGGAATGGGGCTGTGTTCTGATCAGGATACAGTTGTAGTCTCCCTTGGCACAAGTGTGGACTGGGACTAGACACACCAGGCTGGGCCAGACTGCAACACCTTCTGGTGTTCTGGAGAACCAAGGTAGATGTGGGACAGACTAGGCTAGGTCTCAACCCCAACTGAGCCATGTATGAGCTGTATGTGGGTATGGACGAGCCATGACTGGGCTAAAACATCCAACAGCAAGAACCAGAATGGGTTGAAAGCCAGCCAAGAAAAGCCACTGTTCCTGCTAGGACAGGAGGTGAACTGAGTAGGGCTGGCTCATGGACCCACTGGTATGCACGAAATCTGGCACTCGGAGGGGTTCGGATGGAGTAGCCTGGGCAACTCCTCTGGCAGGACACAGACCCTGCAGGTAAGTGCAAGAAGCATGGAAGGAAACAGCCAAGAGGTCATGAAAAGTGTCCCACTGGCATACATTTGGCATGGGTCGGGGGCAGACCAGGCTGAATCAGCTCATGTCATCCACTGGCAAATCGGAACACTGGAACAGAATGTGGGTCGAGCCAGGTTCGGTCGTGACAAAAGCAGTACACAACACGGAATGCCAAGGTGAGATTGCCTGTGCCAGATGTGACCGCAGCACCCAACCAGCACAAGTGAGAACCAGGAAGGGAGGGGGCAGAGCTGGCAGGGGAATAGGGGGTGGTTCCCTTGCTGGACAGCTACTCCCACTGGAGAGTGTGAGCTGGGATGGGGACAGACCAGACTAGGCGGGGCTACAACACCTATGCACCTCATGTGGACCAGATCAGGGAAAAAACCAGGCTGGGCTGATTATTCCTACTGGTGCAATCTACAATTAGAGTGAATGAGGGTTGTTCGGGCTTAGCCACAGCATCAGCTGGCAGAAGCTGGCACTGGGGGCTAGTATTGTCAAGTTAAACCACAGAATCACCTGGAGAATGCATGATCCAAGAGTGGGAGTGGCCTGGGAGGGAAACAGTGGGCTCCTTCCTCTTGGGTTACCATCCCCCATGGAAGGGCACGAAAACTAGGACGGAGCTGGAATGGCTTGAGAGACACCCAACAACTCCGTGAAGGCTGCATAGTTAAGCTGGTTAGATAGAACAAGGTTTTAATACCCACTGACATGGATGAGATCAGAAGGGGATGTGGGACAGAATGGACTAGTCTGCCACACATACTGGCAAGCCATGGCAGGCGGCAGGCCTGGTAGCAATTATTGTGGGTCGCTCTGACTAGGCTACAGCCCACACTGGTTTGCGTGAGGGCTTTCTATGTGCTGGGCAGAACCAGGCTGGACTGCAGCACCCATTGGTTCCAGTGGAAGACAGGGATGGAAACAGAACTAACCCAGTGGTTGCAACCACCAGCTGATCAGGGCAATAGACTGTGCCGGGCCCTGTGCTTACTAGTACATACAAGAATCTGGTGTGGGAGCACCTCATACAAAGTTTCTTTGGGGATTCCCCCAATCAAGCTTCCAGACTCAGAACCCTAACCATGAAAAGACAGAGGACAGAACTAGTCAATCAACCACCTCAGCTATATGTTGGCAGTGAAAAACTGGGCAAACAGAGACTCTATGATGGACTATGTCAATCAGTGGATTCTTCAACGACCTCATCATGCTTGAGTGGCGAGAGTGGCAGCAATTCAGAACTGTTGAACTATCAAGACCACTTGAGCAAGACCCTCAGAGCATGCTGCACATCCGGGACCTGGGGTGGGTGGGAGACTGGGTGGGGCTTCTCCCTTAAAATCCCCTTTTACATCAGATATATGAAGGAAACAATACGGAACTAATTGTTCTGCCTATTTTCCTGTAGTGCTTGAACCTTTTTACCCTAATTATGTCAAGACTGTCAAAGACATAAATAAAAAACACAAAAAGAAAATTAGTAAAAAAAAAATTTTTATTTAAAACAATAATATGTGCATTATTGATTATAATTAAGCTATTCTAAATATTGATTCATGTTGGGAACATGAAAAAAACACCTATTTGTTACAGAAAGTTTCAATTTCCAATATAAATTCACATAAACATATGCCTACACCATAAATAAACTTTTTCTTAAAGTTTCAAAACTAGCTTGTTCATATACAATGCAATATCAGGCCATTTTTGCTGAGCCAGATTCAAAGGAAGGGGAATTAGAAACATTTCCCTGGGGCCCAGTAGCGTGGCCTAGTGGCTTAAGTCCTCGCCTTGAATGAGTCAGGATCCCATATGGTCACCGGTTCTAATCCTGGCGGCCCTGCTTCCCATCCAGCTCCCTGCTTGTGGCCTGGGAAAGCAGTCGAGGACGGCCCAAAGCCTTGGGACCCTGCACCCACGTGGGAGAACCAGAAGAGGTCCCGGGCATCAGATCAGCGCAGCACCAGCCGTTGCTGCTCACTTGGGGAGTGAACCATCAGACGGAAGATCTTTCTCTCTGTATATCTAACTTTGTAATAAAAATAAATAAATCTTTAAAAAAAAACATTTCCCATGTCAATGGAATCAAAAGAGTAGACAGTAGAAAACAGTTTTAGCATGGCGTCTTGACATATGAAAAGATGCTCAGGCTCCTTAGCCATCAGAGAGATACAAATGAAAACCACATTGAGGTACCACTTAACTCCAGTGAGACTGGCCTACATTCAGAACTCGACTAACGACACCTGCTGACATGGATGAGGGGAGAAAGGCATCCTGTTTCACTGCTGGTGGGAGTGTAGGCTAGTACAACCACTGTAGATATCAGTATGGAGAATGCTTGGAGAATTGCAAGTAAATCTGCCATATGACCCAGCTAACCCACTCCTAGGAATATACCTAATAGAAATGAAATCTGCATATGAGAAGGGGATCTGTAATCCTATATTTGCAGCACCACAATCTATAATAGCAAAGACATAATCCAGATGTGTGTCCAAAAAAGAGTGGTTACAGAAACTGTGGTCTATCTGCTTCTGCCGAGTCCAGCTCTAGCCAAGTCCGGAACTCGAGAAGGGTGCGTGGAATAGGTGCAGAAAGGAAAGAAACTGATCACTACCATTGCAGCATCATAATGGACAAATGCAAGAAAGCTGTCCCCTTTATTTATACAGAAACCCTCACAAGCTCTGGCACAGACTTTTGAGGTCATGGTCAAGTGGATGTATCTAAGAATAATTCTACCCTTTGTTTCACCTAAAAACTCTGAATAGAAGTTCTTATTCTACAACTCAATCTTGAACCAGATAAAGGATGAAATGCATCACAAAGAAAAGGAGAACCTAAAGATCAAGGCAAGACAATATTAGCAGCATTAACCTCCAAGTTCAGATTGAGTAAAAAAGCAACTCCACAGCAGCAAACAATGCCTGAAAGGATTAGAATCCTTCCACAGAGTGGTTTGAGCAAAGGAAGGTGGAGCTGCATTCAGGTGGCTGTAGAGACATCCGCAGGGCCCTGCCATGAAGTGGGAAATTCCTTGCAGCCCTGCCTGTAATGGAACAATACCCTCACACCTTCATGTCCCCCACATCCACTGCACGGACTACAGCATATTCCATGGAATATTATTCAGCTGTTAACAAGAATGAAATTATACTATTTACAACTAGGTGGTCCCAACTAGAGACCATTATGCTCAGTGAAATGAGTCAATCACAGAAGAACAAATACCATATGTTCTCTTATATAAGGAAACCAACACTGAAAGTGTAACTTCAATAATCCGATCCATACTGGGTTGTTTTGTTTTGTTTGCTGCATCCCATGTGTTTTGATGTATTTTATTCCAGCTTTATTTATTCCAAATACTTTCTTCTCTCTTGTTGAATTCATTGCGGGCTCATGGATTATATGGTGACATCATTTTTCCCAAGAGACTTTTGTGTTTCCTTTCTGTCACTCATGTGTTGGTTACTCAGTGGCACATTTTTTTCATGGTGCTGTAATTTCTTGTGTTGTTGTGGCTGTTTTTCTAACTCATAGCAGTTGTTGACCTAATTTCATGGCTTCTCATTTATAGAAATGTATAGTGATGGAGTACTGGGGTTTATCATATCCAGATGTGTGGATATAATGTAACACGCATCCTTGCTTCCAGATGAAAGATAGATTCCCAATGAAACTGTTGGAAATGTATAGACAAAGGGATGCTGGACTGTCTGACATTGTCTGTACCAGCAATGTTGGGGTACACTTAAATAAGAGACTGATGGAATTGTGATTCCTTACGAAGCAAAATGGGGAAAATTCAGTCAGGGCTTGGGAGTTTGGGGGAATCCGAGTCTACACAAAACTGTACCACATAATTCAAAAATTCAATATATATATATATATATATATATATATATGTGAATGGCGTCTTGAAGAACACTGAGGGCCCAGCAAAGGAAAGCAGAAGTTGCTGTGAGAGAGGGAGAGGAAGAAAAGCAATACAATGCCTTGAGGATGTCAAGTGAGGAGAATTTTCTACTGACACTTGAGCAGGGAGCAAGCCTCCCACAACTCCCATGAGCCGGCTTGTGCAAGTACTACACTGATACTTAATGTATCCCAATTACTTTTTAATGTTTTCCATTCATTATTTATGACAAATGCTGTTGCCAGATCTTTGATTCTGTCTTCCCTCAAGGTTAGAGCTTATTTCTTTAAATATACAAGAAAAAAAATCACATCCTTCCCAATAAAGTCTCTGAAAATTATTTGGCAATAAAAATCTTTCAGAGATCTTTCTCTGGCTACTGCAGCATCACTTGCAGGTATCTCTCCATGAAAGACCAATCTGGGACCTATGGCCTGTGTCCATGACACTCTCCAGAGATGCCCTGTGAGTTTGTATCCTTTACCTTGGACCAGAAATCAGGCCAACTGCTGGAGCTGAAAAGCTCTAACTCCATTGTTCAAAGAAGAAAATTAGTGGGGGTGGGCGATGGTGTATCTTATTATTTTCACATTTGCTAAAAGCATGCACAGCTAAATCTCTCTAGAATTTGAACAATACTTTCTAGAGCTGTTGGGAGACTTTACAGCCACCAAAAGCCACCTGCTTTATATCCAGAGTAACTCCAGCCACCATTCAACAGTGCCCTCTCTCTCTTAAAGTTGTGTTCTCTGGAGCTTCACTTTGGGATCCTCGTGGTCCAGGTGCTTTAGTGACAGTTGCTTTATTTCATCTTCTTACCTATCTATAACATGAATCTCTTTCACGCGGTCACATCTGTGCAGTCACTTCTGCTCCCCTTCCATTAGAAGCAGATCATTCCTGCACATCTTCTGATAGCTACTCACTGAACCAATTATCTACTCTTTCCCTGTTTGCAGAAAACAAAAACAAAACACTCTGCCCCTAAGGTTTGTGTCATTCTGCTTATAAGTCATTTTGTGCTCCTCGCCATCATCACTTAGAACTCCAAAATTATGTCTTCAGTGAAAAAAACAAAGACCTGGAGCAGCTTTTCTTTTCTACCCTGGTCAGATGGACAGTTTGCAACACTGCCCTCCCTCTGTACATGCCCTCATTTGAGCACCTTCTTTTCCATCTCTTTCTGAAGCAGCATGCACTTTATTAAGCATAACTCACAGTGGATTGAAGTGCTAAGAAAAATTGCTAAATGATCTGCCAAAGACACATATCCTTTTGCCAAGTAAAGTCTGGAAATCACAGGTCTTTGATACATTATGGAACAGCTTAACATTGAGGACATAAATGATTCATATATACTAAAAGTTCTCACACCGTTCACAGTTTGTTTTTTTCCTCCAATATTTGCATAGAATTTGATCCTTTTTAGGCTTCGAAAGTATTTCACATCCAGTGAAATGTTACCAAGACGCTTTAATATTGCTTTGGATCATCAGATGTTTTTGTGTTTTTTAGAGATTTATTCATTTGTTCGTTTGTTTGAGAAAGATCTATCTTCTTCCATTCTGTGGTTCATTCATCAGATGGCTGCAACACTCAGGGTCTCCCATGTGGGTATCAGGGGAAAAAACACTTGGATAATCTAGCACTCCATTTCCCAGGTCACTAGCAAGGATCCAGATCAGAAGTAGAGCACCAGGGACATGAACTGGTGCCCACATGGGATTGGACATTGCAGCCAGTGATTTTACCCATGTAAGCCCCTCAGCAAGTATTTGTGAATGTAGCATCTTTCTGAATGGTAAAACTGCAAGAGACCATGAGAAAAGAATTAACAGGGGATACTAGCATACATCTGAGGCTATTCTAAGTAGGAAGTCAAAGCCCTAAGTAGGGTCAAAGCCCTTCCAAATAGTTCCATATTCACTGTTTTGTATGTTCTGGGCCAAATTATTTTATAGCTAGGATGGAGCCCTAGTTATTGTCATCAAGACCCAAGGAAACCAACTTTGCCTTAACTGAAAAGCTAGAAATTCATTTACTTATTTATCCAATAAATATTTTGAAGACTCATTATATATCAAGCACCATGGACCTTTAAGTCTTCCTTATCGGGCCTGGCACAGTGATCTAGCGGCTAAAGTCCTCGCCTTGAATGTGCCAACATCACATATCGGCGCCAGTTCTAGTCCTGGCAGCTCCACTTCCCATCCAGCTCCCTGTTTGTGGCCTGGGAAACCAGTCCAGGATGGCCCAACACCTTGGGACCCTGCACCCTCGTGGGAGACCTGGAAGAAGTTCCTGGCTCCTGGCTTTGGATCAGCATAGCACTGGTATGTTGCGGTCACTTGAGGAGTGAATCATCAGATGGAAGATCTTCCTCTCTGCCTCTCCTCCTCTCTGTATATCTGACTTTCCAATAAAAATAAATAAATCTTTAAAGAAATTCTTTCCTTACCAAGTCAAATATAACTACTTTTTGAGTATCAGGGAGTGCTCAATTCTCTTTTTTGTTTTTCCACCGGGTAATTTCCTTGCTGTTAACATGTGAATCAAACCAGCTATCCCCATCCTAGTAATTTATGGTAATAAAAATAAAATGATATCCCAAGCTGCAGCTTCTTCAGCAGAGGCTCCCATATTTCAAGTTCAGTTGCACTAGCATCCTTAAGTACACTCCAGAATTCTGTAATAGTGAGTCTGAAAACTATCTTCCAGTAGACTAACAGCTTCAGCAGGGCTACCATGGTACTGTTTGCCTTATAACAGCACTTAGCAAACTGTGTGTGGCTTTGCAGTTCATGGCCTCCTACTCTGGAGGCTCTTCAATAACAACAGTGATTTCTCACTTCTTCATTGCTGTATTACCAAAGCTTACCTTCATTACTTGGTAACTAGTAAGTACCCAAAGGCATTTATTGGCTGAAAAAAAATCAGGACTGTATTACCTTTTGCATTATGATTAATTCCAGCAGAGGGAATGTAGAATTCTCCCAGAAAACCCATCCCATCTTTCTTGATTTTCCAATATTTTATAGATTTCATATTAAAGTCAGAGAGCAGCAGTTAAGTTAGGTCTGTTTAGAATGTGTGTCTGGCTACTGCCCGGTGTGAGATGAAATTTCAGGGAGCTAATTTTACTTCAAATGACACTAACAGAGAAAACAAATACAACTTAGAAATGTGTTGTTTTGAGGCAGAGTAGATAATAATCTAAGGCTTTACTATTTTTGTGAAATAACACCATTTCCAAGAAAGCTAGAGTCATTAATCAAATTCTGGAGTAAAAACCAAATGGTTTTTGCTATTTTTCATATTTGCACCTTTCATTCAGATGATAGCATGTTTGGAGGGAAGAGAAGAAATAACATACAAAAACCCACAATTTTGTTCTGATATTTTTCCCCCGGCTTGTGGTTTATTCCAAGATGAAACTGCATCAACATATTCCAATGAAAAACGGAAACGCATGGTCGAAACAACCAACTTTGCCATTAGCAACTTCTTTTGGTCTCATGAAAATATAAACAATGCCATTTAGACAGTTTTGCCTATAAAAACTGACTCGTTAGAAGCAAAAAAAAAAAAAAAAAAAGAAATGCCGCACACACATTTTAATGGGTGATTCAGTGAAAATTGTGTTTGAAAACATAGTTGAATTTACAAAGATAATGAAAGTGTTGGGACTTGAAGAAAGATTTTGGTACCATATCACACGTGTCTAAATAATTACTGAAATCCTTCATCTCTTCCTTCTTATGCACTAGCCTTAATGGATATAAAATTGGATAGATGAGCATTTCTTTAATGACCTACTCTCAACGAGAGATGCTATATATACGTGGAATTACGGTGTCCTGTGTTTTGAGAGTTTTGACCTAGCATGAGTAAGCCCACAGGGAACCAGACTCATCGGAGCTGATGTGTGATCTCAATCCTCTAGCTGAATTGGGAGCGACCTAGCGAAGTGCATGGGCTAGGATTTTTTTCTTAAGTATCTATTTATTTATTTATTTGAATGTTGGAAGGTGAGGGGGAGGGGGAGGGGAGGGAGGGGAAGAGAGAGATTGAGACAGATCTTTCATCTGCTGGTTCACTCCCAGATGGTTGTAGCAGTCAGTACTAAGTCTGGCTGCACCTAGGAGTCAGGAGTTACATCGGTGACTCTCACATGGGTGGCAAGGGACAGACACTTAGACCATCTTTCAGTGCTTTTCTTAGACAGCAAGGAGTTGGACTGGAAATGGAGTAGCTGGGACACGAACGGGTACCCATATGGGATGCTGGCATTGCAGGCAGTACCTTTATGTGCTGTGCCACGCCCTTGGATTAAGAAGTGAAATAAAATATACACATAACAAGACATCGAAAAGCTGTATATCCTGAAGAATATTCAAGAGTTCTCTGTGGCTGGAGAGGAAGGATGACAGCATGCAAATATGAGCAATGCAGTTTATAAGAGAGATGGAGGATGAGATGGGAACAGTGATTTATTCTATGAAGGAGTCAGAGCACCAAGCTTAGTGTGTAGTAAACAAATGAGAGACTCTGTGTGAGTGAATTGTTGCATCAGCAACAAGGTAAGGAGTCAGAGCCATTGTCGCTAAGCTATCAATGCACTGTGATAATGTTCATGTAGCACTGTGAGAGCCAAGGGTGCACAATTTATTCACAGGCACATACTAAATATTTTCTAAGGTTTTGTGAATTCTGCTTTCTAATTGATGCAGCATCTGGCTGGCTTAATATAAACTCATTTCTTTGAAATTCCTAGAAAAATGTATTGCATCTTCTTTCTGTTCTCTTTTCATATCCAGCACCAAGGGCTCTCGTGTTCAACAACCACTGATTCTCTAGCCTTCTTCACTCCATCACAGACAAGACTTGTCATACAAATACCTCTCTTCTGAGTCATTTTCATTCATTTCCTGAAATGTATTCACAGTGACAAGGTAAGAAACTGAAAGACCCCAAAGCACCAACTGCAGAAGTTCCCTCTGCCTTTCATGATCACACTCCTAGACCAGTATGAAGGATGGTAACAGACAAAAGCTAGCTTTTACTGAAACTTCTCACTTTCCACATTTAATAAGAAATAAAGTAACATGGGAGACACGTAGGAACTGAGAGGCAGTCAGAAACAGCCAAATGGTTATGAGGGATTCTGGTTTCATTTGCTAACTCTGGACCTCTAACCATGGGAAAATGAATTTTTTAGAGTAAAAATCAAATTCTGTCATACAGCATAAGTTTATCTATTCTTCTTTCAATATATTTATTTACATGAAGATAACAAATTTCATTTATGTCACAGACTTAGGAGCTTACTGACAATTCCCACCCCAACCCCTCCTGCCAGTCAATCTGTTTTTGTCTAACATATTTCCTTGTATTACAATCATGTTCAGGCCTCTAGAAGAATTATTTGAGATGCAAAATATTGGACAGAAATCTATGCTAACAAACCATAGAAGCCATGTTGCATATGATGACTACATTAATTACCATTCTAATGTTCTCCATTGAGGCATCATGCAGACACCACACAGCCACAGCTGTGGAGCCAGGCAGTAGTCTTTTCGCTGCTGGCATACCTCAGGACACAGAGCTTGCGATGGATAATTGCACGTGTCAAGATGATGGGGTACAAGGTTCCCAGATAGCTGGTCAATCCTTGTTCTGACAGTGTCTGTGAAGAACCTTCCAGATGATGTCAACATTGGAACCAGTGAATGGAGTCAAGTAGATCGCAGCCCTCAGACTGTGCCTCCTCTAGCCAGAGCTGAACACAATGAAAAAGGCTGTGTGGGAAAGAAGGCCCTCACCTTCCCTGTCCATCTCAAAATGGAGACGTCAGTCTTCCACAGCCTTTGTCCTCAGATACACAATGGGTCCGTCACACACAATGGATCCATACAGTATCCGTTCTTGACTCACAGGTCTTCAGAGAGACTGGAACAATAACCTCAGCCCTCCTGGGTCCTTGGCTTGACAACTACAGGTACTTGGCCTTCTCAGCCTCCACTATAGCGTGAGTAAATTCTGACAAGAAGTACAAAAGAATCTGTATGTATATGTGTGCAAAGAGAGAGAGAACACACACACGAGCATTATCAGTCCAGCCTCTCTGGAGAATGCAAGTCTCACTCACTTTCACCATCAGAACTGAAACTACATAGGGGCGTCCCACACCACGACAATGCCAGACCATCGTCCCCACTGCTAATATATAGTATATAATATATGCATCATTTTCTCTTGTTTTGAAATATTTGTTTTAAAATGGCATTTACTTGGTCTACACTATCTTTATGACTGTTGAAGAACAGAATTTATAGTATGCCGATAGTAATGTACTTGGATCCCACAGAGGAATTTATGTGTGTTTCTTCAGTTTAATAAAATATTATGCATATGCTTTTTATGTTTTGGCAAGATTTCCATTACATTGGCTTGGTATAGTTTATGCATTTTTTATACTTTATTTTAATATAGGCTTTACTCCCTGGGATTTCTATTAGCAATGCTGGAAGACTTTCTCAAAGTAAAAGTTGTTATTTAAACCCTTCTACAATGCTTAATTAAATGCATCGTGTTGAAGGATGATACAGTACACTGAATAGATGAGGGAAATCTGTTTTCATATTAATAAAATTCAAAAATAGTAAAAATAGTAAATGGATGGTCAATTATGGGAACAACTTGGAATTCTAACCATAGCATTGGGCATTACAAGGTTAGCTAATGTCTTACCTCTGACACTTAGGGCAATTCGCATTCGTAAAGTGACCCAGAGGATGGAAGATCTCTCTGTACATCACTGTCTTCCAAGTAAATAAATAAGTTTTTTAGAAAAAAAAAAAAGAAAAAAGTTGGCGGTGGCTCTTCTGATGTGGAGCTCTGAGAATATATCCGATTTCACAGCATGCCAACCCTAAACCATGATCCAGTAGTGCTCTATGCAATGAGAAAACCCTCTCTCTGTGGAAAGGCAATGGGACAGAGGTGGACAATTCGCATGCTGTGCCACAGATCCCAGGCTGCTTCTGATGCTGAAGCAGGACACTCAGAATCACAGACTCAAATGGGAGTTTAGAAAGGGATTTCTGGAGACAAAACTTGAAGTTGGTCTAAAGGAAGTTAGAAATGTGAATGAGATCAATATGAGCCTTTCTCAACTTTTTCATACAGTACTCTCTAAAATTTCAGATTTTCTTTCCAAAAAACAGCCCAATGATATAAATCCAAGCCCCAAAGCCTCAGTGCACAGTGCCCTCAATGCTGGCGTCATCAGAGGTGAGGAACACCCTGGGACACAGAGTCTGCCACCTGCCGTTTTGGTGCCGATATGCTCATTCTCCACCCACACTTCCCTGATGTTCAGTCTGGGACATGTCACAGGGCAGAGGGGTCCCTCAATGCTGCAGATTTTGAAGCATTATAAAAATGGCTTCTCTGTTTTTTTGGTGGGAGCTAAGGGAAATGGGCAAATATCCAGCCTCCGAAATTCTAAAAAGATAAAGGATGCCCATGTGACCCTGAATGTGAGATGTGTGTTCACCAACCCTTAGCAAATGGTTATTGTAATCAGTATAAGATTTTCAATCCCACAGTTTACCTTGCATGGAAAGAAATAAGGTCTTAATGTTCAAGTCTGATATCAGAAGTGGAATATTCTCACTAACATTTTGGTGAATACTTACATGCTCATTAAATGTAACTAATACAATAATGATAAACAAACTCTAAGAGAAAACTGACACTCAAAAAAAAAAAAAAACAATAGTATAGCAACAAGACTCATTTTTTTTTTCTTTATAGTGAACCAATTATAATACTGGAACGGATGAAACAGCCCAAGGAATAGTCTATAAGATAATACAGTAATTGGGCCAATTTATAGCAGGTAACTGAGAAATGCCCAAAATTGTCATTTCTTCTGGTTAGGGCTGAATAGGAAAGAACGTGATTAATAAATAGCGTAAGCAGCAAACAGAAGGTACTTGCAACGCATAGCTGCTCTGGGGAGATGAGGTATTCAGGAAACCATTACAATAAAGTGGAGCCAAGAGTTTTGCTTAGAGACTGAGACAACCTTTGGGCAGGAAATGTATATTAAAAATATTCTTTAAAATTGCCATTTAATTACAAGGTCAAACTCTTAAGTATGTGAAGATACAGTGAAGTGAGGGAGAATTTTAGGGACATGCACAGATCCAGGGGTCCAGGGCCAACTCCTGTATAGGCCACAGTGCAGGCGTCACTCAGTCAACTGTTGACACAGAACCTGCTCTGCACTGCCATCACCCAGGAGGCAGATCCCAGCCAGTCTGGTTGGGCACTTCTCCAGCAAGACAGACACCCCAGCTCCCAGGGGCCTGCTTCCACATAAAGAGCTGCCATTCTCCCAGCCTGAGACAGGAGGTTTGGAAAAGAACAGATCTGTGGCCCCAAAAACTGAGACACTCCCAATGACTGTGGCTAAATTGTGAAGCATAAGAATAAACTGATCTCTTTCTACCTCTTTGTCTTCCTCTAAGAATCTTTCCATTGATACTTGACTACTCCATTTTTGTTTTTGTTTTCCCTGCAAACAGTACCTCCCCCTTCCTTTGGAGAAGCCCTCTCCCTAGCCTCTGGGGAGATGAGGTGGGGTCAGGGTGGGAGGCCTCCTTCCCAATCACAGACAGACACTGCGAAGTTCTGTTTGTAGAGATTTTCACCTTGAGGTCAAAGTAGACATCCCTGGTCAAGGATTCTAAAATTCTAGGGAGAATCAAAGTCACAGTTCCTAAGAGAGGTATAAAGCTACCTAACAAGCTAAGTTGATAAGCACCCCCATGCCTACGAATGAAAACAGAATAAAAGTAGGCATCCACTCCTTTGAAGGAGTCAATTTAGACTTCAGAATCTAGGGGCTTCCTGGTGCCATCTGTTTGGCCAGACAAGCTAGAATATGAGCATCTCAGACAGAAGCTGTGAGAACACCAATAGATCCGTTTCTGATCTACTGCTGAAATGCTATTCTCACCACTAGTTAATGGGCATAGGAAGGTCGGCATCCAGCCTCTGACCTCCCTGAACTGGCTCTGCCCAGGCAGAACAACCTCAAACAAAACTGCACTATAGCTGGTGCTCATCAGAGTCATTGTCAAATTGACAGCACAAACTCCGGGATTGTAAAAGTTAAAAAAAAATTACTAATAGTAAGAGTGATTCTTCTTTCCTGAGGATGTAGGTGTTGTTGAGAATCCCCTTCCTGCTGAGAGCTGGAGCTTGTAGCCTGGGGCGAGGCCAGTGTATCATAGGTTATCCCAACTCCTCCTGAGTTAGCAATGAAAGGAGATGTGGGGCTCTACCTGGAGTTTTCACTGACTCCTGAGGGCATGGGCCAAGAAGACCAAGGACTACAGAGAGGCCCAGAGTGTCCAGGTAGGCCGACCTCTTCAGAGTCACCAGAAAAGACAAAACAGGGTCTGTTGCGAGGTGCTAGGTTATGGCAGCAGGAAGACAAGAAAGGCAGAAGGAGCAAAGGGGGTTGGGAGAGAAAACAAAGAAAACTGAGGAATGTTTGTGAGTCTAGAAGCCGAATATTTAGAATGCTCTACAGAAAAATAAACAGAGAAATGCATCAATACTTGATTTTTTTAAAAAAAAATCAGAATGCGCGGCTACCAACACACACCAGGAGGAAAGGAACGGCGACAAGCGGGGGATACGGCACCCCATCACGTAAGGCAAACAACTCAAAATCAACATACCGTATGATCCAGCAATAGCACTCCTAGGAATATATCCAGAACAATTGTTTTATGAGAAACCAACATGCACTCCTATGTTCATAGCAGCACAATCAGTAATTGCAAAAACATGGAAGCAACCAACATGCCCATCAACAGAGGATTGGATAAGAAAGCTATGGTTCATCTACTCCATGGAATACTACTCAGCTATTAAAAAAAACAAAATGCAGTTCTTTGTGGCCAAATGGGCCAAACTGGAAACCATAATGCTAAGGGAAATGAGCCAATCCCAAAAGGTTAAATACCACATGTTTGCCTTAATTTAAGATGACACGATGCTATGTATAACATGTTATGTTAGGTATGTTATATGTTGTGTATAAACTAAAATTGAAATGTAAGTGAGGTGATCACAGAAGGTGGCTAGGAACTCGCATTTACTTTTAACATATTGGTTACTCATTACTATGTCAATTAATTCCATAATGATGTAAATTTTTGCTGATGGTATGTTGGAGCTTTCAATTGACTGGGATGATACTCTGCTGGCTCTGTCTTCAGACCAGAAAGGGTATACCTAAGAAGCCGTTGAACTTGACTGGAAAATA
This sequence comes from Ochotona princeps, assembly GCF_030435755.1. Taxonomy (NCBI): domain Eukaryota; kingdom Metazoa; phylum Chordata; class Mammalia; order Lagomorpha; family Ochotonidae; genus Ochotona; species Ochotona princeps. Next base: position 68,422,721 of record NC_080839.1, read on the forward strand.
AGATGCTGGACTCTATGTTTGGTATATGCTTGCAATGGGGGAATCTCAACTGAACTTGAGCTGTGGTTATGCAACAAGGTGGAGGAATCCACCATGGTGGGAGGGTTTGGGGAGGGGTGGGGAGAACCCAAGTACCTGTGGGACTGTGTCACATAATACAATATAATTAATGAATTAAAAATAATAAATAATAATAAAAAATAATTAAGCACAAAAAAAAAATCAGAATGCGTTGTGCATCTGTCATTGATGCTGAAGGAACCAGAAGATTCCAGCAGGGAATACAGATTGATTATTAAGGCATTTTATTATACTTCAATTGTATATATTATAAGCTAAGCCTTCTTTAAAGTTCAATAATTTATTAAAAAAATAAAAAGGCTTTTCATAAAACTAACTCAGGTTAAACCAGGTTCTTAGAGTCATTACAATCACTGTCATAAGGATGAATTAAGAAGGTTGTTCTGGTCTCCAATTTAATAACACTTCTGACTGCCTCTTAAATTGTGTGATATATGGTAATTTAGCATTCTGTATTTGATTGGCTTGCTCCTCCAACCCTTCCTCATAAATTAATGTCATCATGAACACAGACAGGTCCTTTCCCAATTTCTCTGGGTCCTTTTCAAAATAGCTGTTAACCCTTGCTTCCCACCAAGACACTATTAATTAAACAACAAAACTATGGCAATTTAAAAAGTTTTTTAAAATCTCTAATAATCCATGTGGTTAGCTGCAAATATTTCACTAAATGGAAATACTTGTTTGCTTTTCAAATAAGGCAAACAGGGTTTTAGGGCATCCTCCATGCACTAGGCTCCTGGAACACTCATCAACATGTGGAACCCCATTCAAGCTCCCCCAGAGTGTCAGATCTAGGTGGGGGAGGCTCCTCCACAGAACTCAACAGAATGCATGTATGTGCTTTAGCTGCTCCAGTGAGGGAGACAGACCACTGCACTGGGACAGGCAGGTGACAGGGTTATTGTCAGCCATTAGAGAAGCTACATCCAGTCTTTGAAAGGTCAGATAAATCTAGACAGACATGGAGCAAAAAAGCAGCCAGAGGTAAATTGCGCAGTAGGGCAGAAGCAAGTGGTGAATTCTTGGAGGTAACGAAAAGAAGGAACCTGCAAATGAGATTCGTTAATCCCAACAAAGCCAGGACTTCAGAACCCCAGAGTGTGAAGAGCAATGGGGAGAAATTGTGAAAGATGCGGCTGGACAGCTATAAAACAATTCCGTGTGGGAGACCTGGAAGAAGTTCCTGGCTCCTGGCTTCAGATTGGCATAGCATCGGCTGTTGCGCACACTTGGGGAGTAAATCATCGGACGGAAGATCTTCCTCTCTGTCTCTCCTCCTCTCTGTATATCTTTGTAATAAAATAAATAAATCTTTAAAAAAAAAAATCCTGTGAAGAAACAGTGAATCAACTATTTAGAGTGTATCCAAAGGGCAATTTCTGAGTAGGGTTACTCTTTCCAAGCAGGAGGGAGACACGATCAGATTAGCACTTTTGAAAGGCTTGATGTGACTAAAGTAGTGAGAATGGATTTGGATGGGGCCAACCTGGACATTTTGAGGTCAGTTTGAAAGAAGCTGCTATGGTCATTTGGACTTGGGAAATTATATGGGGAACAGAAAAATTCTTAGATTCAAGACGCAGTTAAGAGGTAGACAGAATAGAATTAAGTGATTGATCTGATGTGACAACTGATACAGCAAAAGGGATTGAGGGAAATACCCATATTGCTGGCTTGGGCAAATGTATGCAGGAGGCCATTCAGTAAGTCAGGAGCACTGCAGGTGGCACATGTTGGTGAGGGAGCCTGGGAGTCCAGGTCTATATGTCCCAGGGTTGAGAATCTCATTGTGGGAGTCCCAAGGGGAAATATTGGGCAGTGGGAAGTACAAATCCAAAACATTAGAAAGATAGGGCTCCTGTGACATTCGGCTCTTCAAAAATCATTATCCAGGGCCCGGTAGCGTGGCCTAGCAGCTAAAGTCCTCGCCTTGAAAGCCCCGGGATCCCATATGGGCGCCGGTTCTAATCCCGGCAGCTCCACTTCCCATCCAGCTCCCTGCTTGTGGCCTGGGAAAGCAGTCGAGGACGGCCCAATGCATTGGGACCCTGCACCCACGTGGGAGACCCAGAAGAGGTTCCTGGCTCCCGGCTTCAGATTGGCATGCACCGGCCCATTGCGGCTCACTTGGGGAGTGAATCATCAGACGGAAGATCTTCCTCTCTGTCTCTCCTCCTCTCTGCATATCCGGCTTTCCAATAACAATAAAAATCTTTAAAAAAAAATCATTATCCAGAAGGAGGGAAGGAACACATGTTAAGGTTTTTAGGTAGAGAAACAGCACTGCAGTGTCAAAATCAGGGCGAGTTCCTACCCAGGTGTGGGAATTTGAAATAGCTGCTTGAGGCCACGGACCCTCACATGTAGGCCATTTGTGGTTTGTACAGGCATTCATGAAAACACGGTGTAGGCTGAGGAGTGCTTAAAGCTCTGGCTTCTATTTCTGGGACTTCTTCCCTCCTGTCTAGCAAGAAGTAGTCATTTGCACTTCTTCGAGAGGGAACGTGGTTCTTTTCAGCTGGCCTGGCTCTTCCACAGTGGCTTCTATGACCACTGTACTCTGCTTCTAAGGACCCAGTCTTGGCCAAGAGGCCAAATTCTTAGGCTGCTGCATCGGTAGGAAGACCCAAATAGATGAGCAGTACTCCTGGCTTCAGCCTGGCCTTGCCCCAGGCATGAAGTCATTTGGAGAGTGAATTAGTGAATTAAAGGTTTTTTTTTTTTTTTTTTTGATAAGACAGCAATGTCCCTGGGTACATTTATTGTGGGTAGAAGATGATGTCATCAACTTAAACATGGAAGACCCAGTCATAAAGTTTGTCTCACCAGAGATTCTGTCTGTCCTGCACACAAGGAGTTAATGAGGCAAGCTTTGCAAATACACTCTGACATAATTGAGACTTGTCCATGACATGCTGTTTCTTAGAGGTCAAGGATAAACTCTGCTTCTTGGATCTTCATAATAAAGAAGATTTCTACTTAGATGGCGGCATAAGAGTATATGCGTGCCAAATGCAGTCGAAAAGGGTATTCTAAGAAGCTCACATATGTGGAACAGACAGCAGAACAAGAAGGCGACCACTCATATTATTATTCATTGTTAAGGTATGTGAAGGGCCTGAGATGTTACCCAATCACAAGCTAACAAGCGAACTGTTTTGTGGATGCTCTCTGAAGTCACAGACAAAAGCCTTTACTCCTCCCGACAGCAGCAGCCACAGCAGCTGCGGAGTCAGGAGCCCCAGTTCCCTCAGGGCAGTGCAGATGGACCTAGACGGATGCACACACAGTGGGCTGCATGACTAGGGAGGCGTGCTAAGCCTGGGGAGCCCTTCACTTCGCAGCAGTGTCTAACAAAACCTGCTCTCTATCTCAGAGGAGACGTTACCTCATTCTTCAAACTTGCTTGCTGCAAACAAACTTTGAGAAATGGCCCAGATAAAGAGTGGTCAGGGCCTTGCAATTGTGGCAAACCTTGGAAGATTTATATAGGAGCACAAACGGCACATGATAGAGTGTCTCCCAACTCTGAACCCCATTCCCTGGGGCTGGCTTCTAGCTGTACAACCCAATGTCCCCAATTCAGCCCCTCTTCTCTATAATAATGGGTCCTGTTCTGAAGACTTAAGGCTCACTAACGTGACACCAATCTATAGGGTACTTTCATTGAATCAGTTTCCTTAATGCCTCCTTCGTGACTGTGATATGGCAACCAAGGGCCAATTTTCAACACACAGACAGGAGGGAGGATACAGTGGTGGGGATAGCGGGTAGTTAGATATAGCTCTTCTGAGCTGCTCCTGGCTTTGTAAAGCTGGAATCAGAATATTCCATCCCTGAGGAAGAAATCCATGTGAATTCTCAGGGAATCCACAATCGGCCACATATATCAGAGTCATACAGTCAACTGTGAGGAGCACAGTGACACGTGTGGAGTCCCATGAAGTCCTTTGTTCTCCCTGGGGGAAAGAAGAAAGGCTTCCGTATGTGATCCAGCAAGATCAAATTATCTGTTATTCTTTAATACTGCATATCTTATAGGCATATCTGTGGTTGTTTTGTGAAAAGTGAACTAATGAATAATTTAGAATACTATCTTAGCCCCTCTCCCTGCATATGAAAAATGTAATCTGACTTAATTGTATGTTGCCATGATAACGCTAAGTAAGACCCCAAGGGGTAACTGGGACATGCCTGGCTTAATGAAAAGTCAAAGGCCATTACTTGAATTTATATGCACTTTGTTTTCGTGCTTGCACCACATTTTTTCGGGATGCGACGCTGGCTTCACTCTCCTGAGAGCAGGAAGTACAGACCATGTCTGTGGTGGCTTGCCTTCAGTTCAAGAGCTAATTAACTGCTTATCATGAATTTCTCATTCAGAAATCAAGAGGCTTATAGAAATGCTTTGGAACCACACATTGGGATTCATGCAACTTCATTACTCATTGAAGTCACAACCGTTCTTATAGGGACACAGACTTTTTTGTTGGTATTTTTGCTGGTTTTTTTTTTTTCTTTCCTGAGGCAACCCTAATGTTGAAAGTGATCCCAGGCCCTAGAACAGTGTGCCTCCAAAACCACACAGCCAGGCAAAAGTGTGCTTCTGTTGATGGAAAGACATACTCCACCGGGGGCTGCTCAGAGCCAGGGTAAGAACTGAGAATTAGGAAGGATCAGATGGTACATAAGCTCCACAAATGGAGAAAAAGGTGAGGGTGAGAGACTGTCAGTTGGGACATGAGCTCTGGGCTGCCCAGGGCTGTGACAGCTGCAAGAACACTGCCCGGGCTTCCTGGGCATACACAACCTCCTGCCTATCTCCCTCATTTCTTGGTGACAGAGCCTCTACTTTGTACTATTGTTGTCATTTATGAAATACATGTTGAACTTGAAGATGATTCAGCCTCCTTTTGAGGCCTCCCTTAGCTCTCTTCTTTCACTTCAAACACACAGACCTTCCTAGCTTGGCCCCCTTGTTTCTACCACCGCCCTATCCTCCCTGTCTTTTCCTTCCTTGCTCTTTCTCCTTGCTCCGATCTCTCCTCATCTCTGCCTAACTAGACGTTGCTGTTCCTTAAGGCACAACTCAACAGCCATCTTTAATTTCTCACTGCCCTTTCCTTCACAGAATTCTTTATTTATTCTTCTGTGTTCTCATGAGTATTTGTTATTACATTGTATTACTGCACGTCTCACTTTGCTAATAGACATGCGCGTGCATTCCTCTAGCTCAACAGATGAAGCTATCCCTCCAAGAGGGACTCCATTTTTCACTGTTCTTTTTCACTATGTGTGACTGTGCTAAGTGCTTTAAAATTAGCACGTTCCTCATATTAAGTTGAATGGAAGGGTCAGGAAAATCGCTGAAACTGGAATTGGAGAATCACTCACAGTGTCACAGAAATAGGTAGAATCAGAATCCACAGAGAAAGTTGTAGTCGCCACAGCCTGAGAACAGAAGCAGTTCCCAAAAAGCTTGGGATAAGTCAGCCAGTGCCCTGTTGGCCACGATGCAAAGAAGTGTTAGAAGCAATAAAAGAAAGACAGATTACATAGAAACTGCCAGAAACTCAAGTACTGGGCACCAAGGCCAGCTCTGTCAGTGGCTGCAGCTCATCTGGGGACATTGCTGTTGGAACAAAGCAGTCCATTATGTTGATATGCAGTGACACATCTGTCCCAAAGTAAATGCACTTTCTGCTTCTTAAATGTCACAATGTTTGCTCTGACTTGAGCTGCCTCTTTATGACTTGGGACACTTAACTCTCCACCTTTCCAGGTGGCAGTCTCAGCAAGTTCTGGTTTGGAGTCTTCACAAGTGACAGAGGTATTCTGGACTGGACAGAGTAAAAGACACAACACCAAGCTGGGTGGTAAAGGTCATCTGACCGCTCAAAACCTCCACAGCAGCCCGCACCTAGGCATCCCTCAAGAATGACTTGGAGGCTTCTGCACTGAATGACGATGGGATCCAGGCCAGGAAAGGATTCAAGGAAATTGAAAGTAGATATAACCTGATCTCAAGAGTAAAAACTACTGACAAGCCCAATAAAGGAAATACAAAGTGCAGCAGGATATACAGTGGAGAAGACTGGAAAAGCACATGTTTTGTGGCTGAAAAGCTCTAATTCAAGTTCAAAATTTTAGGTTTATCTACTGACAGCCAAGATCTGCACATTGCAACATGTGTAGGTAAAGTTTCGGCACTACCGATGAAGAACACAATTCCAATACTAGGATACCAGATAACTGTTGAAACCAAAATGATATGAAAATTAAGGACCCAAAATTGATTACTGTAACTGGATGATGATTGAAGAAGATAACACTGAAATGCTGAAGCAGTAAAGATTGAGATGTGATTACCAGAAAGAAAGCTTAAATGCAAGAAGATACTGAGTTTAAAAAAATGAGGAGTTGCCTGTTCAATGGGTCACGGTTACCCTGATCCACTGCAAACAACTTTGAGAAAGCGACATTTTTTTTTCTACATGACAGCAGTCATGTACCTTTAGGGAGAGACTTCCAGATTGGTTTTCGATAGTGAGTATTGATACATAACAGATAAACAAGGATGGCAGCACAGCATGAAGTCTAAGAGGAAGAGAGCTGGGCTGAGCAGTAAGCCTGAGAAGCTGAACCCAGATGGGTCAGCAGATGTTAGGAAGGAACACAAGGCTCAGTGGGTCCACTGTGCTTGAGGTTGATAATAGCCGATATCACAGATGGGACAGAAGCATCTCCTCTGGGTCCCCTCCAAGTATTTCACAACACAGAGCAATAAAGAGTTGGTTCCCTGAAGCCAGGACATCACATTAGAAGCCAAGTGCTGTCCACAGAAGTCCCATGACAAAAGGGTGAGCCTTAGGTGAATGGCACAGCATGAAACTATGATTCTGGCCCAGACTATGAGATGATGCTTGTCACCGCTGGCTTTCTGCCAGAGCCAGGAACCAACAGCAGTATCCTGCAGTGATGAGGCACCTCTTTATTACTGAGTGAATGACCTCAGAGAAAGACCTAGAATGATGGTTCAGCTCTGGGGCACCACTGTTCTTCCAGTAACAGAACAACAATCAAATCGCATAAACCTTTTTAAAAACCTAGAATTCTTGCAGAGTTCCTTTTCCCTGGGCAACTGCAGCCCACAGAAAGCTTCAGCGCCTGCTGCTGCCCACTGTGGCACCTACTGCCCACTGTGGCTCCTGCCCTCAGGCTGCTTCACAGGCCATCCCAGCCAAGATGAAGACCGATTCTACTTTCCACAGCCCCTTTCTGACTTGTGGTCTCCTGCATCCTGATGAGATGCTGCTTCCGAGGACCCCCTAAGGAAGGAAGGCTCTGTCCCAGTGGAGGTCCTCCAGCCCGAGGGACCAGCCCCAGACTATGCATCTGTCTCTTTGGTGTCATCTGCAGGTCAGCAGTGAGAACGACTGAGGCGAGGCCTGACCCTGGGAAAGTTCAGGCTGAAGACCCAGGCTTTTACTGGTCCTCACTGATACCCTAAATCCTTCAGATTCACTTCTACTCAACTCTGGATGTTTTTGCCACAGGAACCTCTCTGAGATTTCATAAAGCAAAATGGTTCCCTGGAAAGGCACATTAGATGCATTCTGAGTGGTGACTTTATCAATTCAAAGCTGTGTATCATGATTTTTTTTTAATTATGAATGTAACAGATTTCATGACTTTCAGAGACACAGTTCTGATAACCATACATGCCTCCTCTCCTTCCCTCTTTCACATCCCCCTCCTCCTAGGTTTAGTTTTCTTAACTTTTCAGTCCCTTGCCTTGTGTTTCATAGATACACACAGTTAACAGCATGATGGTACTACCCACTACGCTCTTCCTGTGCTCTGGAGAAACTGCGGTTTTTCCACCCATTAGTTGATGACTTTTTAATTTTGTGGAGTGTTAAGCTTGTGACGATAAAAAAAAAATGTTCTTTTAAAAATTAAAAGGAAAAGCCATGAGGAGGAGGAGGGAAGGAGAGAGGTAGGTGGCAGGACACTTTTACGAAATATACCTGTTCTTCCTACTCTTTTGTATCCATTCTATCATAGTTTTCCGCTTCTGAACATCCTTTCCTATCAACTTATTTCCCATTATTGTCAAAAAGCACAGGGCGTATCTTTTCCTAGATAAAAGGGGTGGCAGGTGGATAGGCAGAGAAGAGAGACACAATATTAAAGCTGAGAAATTGAAATGTCTAAAAAAATTATTTATCTATTCCTTTATGGAAAAATTAATTTCTCCCCCAGACCTATCTGTTTTCAAAGTACGTCCTTTTATAATAATGAGCAAATGCAGGAGTCAGGGACTACGGTATACGCAAACACTACTCTTTCTGAATTCTTGGCAGCTATTTCACTAAAACAAAATTAAGTAGCCCCCTTCAGCAGCAAGTCCAAAACTTGTATTTCTACCTTACTCCACGGATGGCCATGGATGTGAGTGATGATAATGAAAACCAACAAAGATGGAAATTTTGGATGAAAAATATTAGCAGCTTCATATATATATATAGTTTATGCATGCATGTATAGTGGCCAAATTTGTGTCAAAAATCACAGGTTTCCTTTCTTCCCAAGGGGCTATCCTATCTCGTATCTGATGCTCCTTGACCAACAATCAAACACTGCAGCTAACCCACCTTCAGCAATAGCCTGACCTCTTGGCAGGCCACGGGCAGGCTGCTGTGGAGGGCACTTGACCCCAAGTGGGTATTCCCTTCACAGGTCTTTGTACTGGGAAACTCCTCACAGTATTATTTAACCAACTACAAAAGCCACTTGTGTTCTGAGTAATGAACAGAATAATGGTCTCCTGCCCAATGAATAAATCAAAAATTCCCCATTTCAGGTATTCTTAACAAGGTTCTGCACCTACAAACAGACAAATAACTTCCCAGAGAAGTATTAGAATTCGTCAGTGATCTCTGCCTACAATCTAATGAGAAATTCAATCAGAGGCTCACGTGGAAAGCACCAGAAGAGAGGTTAGAGGTTACCTGCTTGATAGCAACACAGACCCCCATGGGAATCCTGGCCACCTCACTGATGAACTACATGCAACTCAGTGTGTGTAAAAGGACAATAATGCTTCTTTTCATGCCAAACTTGAGGATGAAATCAGAAATGTATATAATGTATAGGACTCATAATAGACTTCAAAAAAGATGTATGCCTTTCTCTTCTATACCCTTCCAAAAATACATTTAAAGGAAATGTCTTTTCACAAAATTTATATTTATATATATATTAAAGTATATATATTAAAGTTTACAACAAAATTCACCTCTTTGAATGGTACACCCAAGGCCACAGAACCAGGTCTCTCTCAATGATTAGAAGATTACAGATATCTTTTTTTTTTTTTTGAGAGGCAGAGAACCGAGTGTGTGTTAGAGGTCCCAACCTCTGCTCTGCCCACTCAGGAATCTCCAGTGGACGGGGCCCAAAGCCCAGAGCTTCCTCAAAGGGGACAGTGGGTCCAGCTAACAGAACCACCACTACTGCTTCAGTTAGGAGCCAGCAAAGGCAGTTAAAGCTGTCACTCTAGCATGGGACTCAAGTATCTTCACTGGCATTTTAGCCACAAGGCCAAACGCTGGCCCCAGGTTCCAGAAATCTGAGAATGTTCTCTGTGGAGCCTCCTGGTAGCACTCTAAGCATGAACATGGACTCAGCTTGTTTTCCATGAACTTCTACCTGGTCATTTTCCTTTTTCCATGTGGCTATTTGATCACTTTTCACTTTGTCTCCAGAGCTGGCCTAGCCAGAGACAAAGACCTGTGGTCACACATGGGGTAAGTGGAGCCAGAGCTCCGAGACAATCGCAGCTACAGAGAAGTGCAACAGAGGCTCGGACGTTGATGTGCAGCACTTGGCGCATTCCACTGTTCAGGCACCCTGTCACAAACTCAATCAAATGGTTTTCCTCCCTAGATCTCCAGCCATGACAGGCTTAGGGAAGGAAGGAAATGGGAAAGGAGCTTCCACAATAAAAATTGACCTATTTGGACTCTTAGAAACATTGGTGTCAATTAATCAAATAGTGATGCTTTTTAGCTTTCCTTTACTTACTGTTTCTGTAACATAAAAGGGGTGAGTTGAGCTCTCAGGCACTCACTGAGATCATCAATGCTTCTAAGAGTCTCTGTTCCTTTCAGTCTTACCTAGTCTACCTTGTCTCATTTCAGAAATCTAGGGCTAAACCACGATGCAGGCAATTTACCTCCAGAGTTCCAGGCACATTAAATACACGTTTCCTTGTTTTCCTTAAAGTGTGTCATGTATTCCCTGACCACAGCATCCTGTGGTTGGCTTGGGCGAAAGCCGTAGGGAAAAAATTCTAAGGAAGACCATCAGATCAGATAGCAATGTGTTAATATAATCAGAGTTTCTAAGAAAAAGCAATTTTGACAGATTAGAGATTGTATCTTTGTGTGGATACTGCTCAAGTTGTCAAGCCCTCTTCCCGTGGTGACAGCAGGCTCCCTCAAACTTCAGGGACACCCTGTCTTCTCATCACATTATGAAAAGCCAGTCTGCAGCTATATTTGGAACTTTCTGTCAGAGAAAACTCAGAAAGAGAAAGTAAAGTTTCTGGCAACTGTTGAGGAAGCATCTAGAGCTATGCAGACAGGTTCCACTGGAGAGAGACAGAAGCTGAGGTACAAACAGCATAAAGGCTCACTCTACCCTCCCGCAGCAGGGGCTCTGTTCTTCTCATGACTACTGGCAATGTTTCTGCTCCTCAATTTGTCTCTGTTTGGAAAATGTGCCAGCAGGCAACAAGGTTCTTTATATTAGCTTGAAACAAGAAGATTCCCGTGGGTAAAATCCCCCTAGGGAGACAGAATCTGGATCCACGACTGTGGGAGGCACGGGAAGGTAGATTCATGTGCGTCTTCCCACTCACTCTCTCATGGACAGTAGGGACGCCAGCTGAAACTGCACGGCCCAGGAAGACAGAGCAGAGCAGTGCTAAGTGAACAAAGCACACATTTAGTGCTTATAGCTAATATCCAACTCCAGCATCAGTGAGAGCTTGGCCGGGGAGGGCATCTCCTAGGAAACCATTAGATAACGCTAGGAGAGACAGCTTTAACATAAAAAGAGCTGCAGGGGAAACAACACCCGTTAGCTAGGAATGAGCTGTTTCATAATGTAGCAGTCATGGCTTGCACAACAAATAGCCCTGTGCTGCTCACGTGGAAGCATCTCTGCTCAGAGCCAGGAATCCCACACTCCTGGGCACTCTGGAGGGCAGTGTCCCCACATCCTAGGTGAGGCAGGAGCTGCAGATATTGACTGGTAAGGGCCAACAACCCACCTCTGCAGTCTGCCCAAGTGCCAGGGGAAGTGCCGGTGATCCAGTATGGAGAACGCTTGCCATTTGGGATGGAAGCACTGCGGGACTGAGATCTGCACGCTGACCCACAGGGCAGTCCTGGAGGTTGCCAGGGTCATGGCTGCTGGGAGAACTCAAAGCTTTGTCCACAATGATCATGTCACCATCTTTCCGCTCTCTCCTCCTCCAGTCATAAGCATACACACACAGGCAAGCACACAGAAGCTCACAAAGAAAAATGCATGTGCATCCATGCGCACACATACATGTAAATGCACATACTCCTCTCAGAAGCCTGAAATCTATTGGGAGGTTAGCTGTAAAAAAAATATATACAAACTCCTTGGAAAACAAGGCTTCACCCACGCACCAGCCTATTTGGCCAAAGAGGCTGGTGTGGACGTGTCTGTCACTTGTGAGGCCAAGAGAAGCTGAGCATCCCTTGCTCACGGAGCAGATGCAGGATCCAACATGTTGTTCCTCTCACTGTTGATTGTTGAAACTCATGGTTGCCTGGCAACAGGTGGTGATAGCACCATCATAAATAAATTTACTTCAGACTCATCTTCTGAATCTTGCCAGTTAGCCATTTTTTTAAAAAAAACAGCTTTCTTGGAGAATTGGAGGAATCAGAGATGGCTGAGGTATCTGTGTCGCTGTTGTTTCCTTGCTGAACTTGGTGCTCCTATCTGGTTAAGGGTACGTTCCCATCCACCTGCTTCTCTTGCCCCAAAGTTTCCTGCTACGATCCAGCATGCGCTTGCGGGCTGGTAAAGAAGGCAGCTAGTTCCCGCAGCCGCAGCCATGTGGGTGCTTTGACTGCAATACTAGCTCTTCTCCAACCAGCAAAGCTTCCTGAAACTCCCTGGAGATACCTTCCAGGAATGGTCTGCTGGGCCAGAGAGAGCACGCACCCAAAGGAAAGGGAATCCAATGGAGAAACTGCTGTCTGGCCTATTAGGCAAGAACACAAGACATGTGTCTTTCTTGACTTGGGGGTGGTGGTGAGAATCTTAGACGGGCATTTGGGTGGGAGGATTACAGAGCAGGCATGCTGATGTATGACAAGAGCAGAAAGAGAATGGGTTTAAGATCACACAGATCCTGCCAAATCCCAGACTAGTCACTTACAGTGTACGGTTGAGCCGCTGCTAAATCCATAACACAAAAAAGAAAATTATCCTGGAAGCTGTAACACCAAACTGTTGTACAGATTAAATGAGCTAAGTAATAGAACTTGTAAATTGTACCCAGGGTGGAGGGCTGCGGGAGAGGACGTCTAGCTCGGATCCCGAACCCAGTCCGCCATGTGCCCATGGCTCATGGCGGGCTGGGCCCGGACATGCCTGGGTGCGGCCTGCTTCCTTCTGGGGTGAGTTCGCCGAGGGGGGAGGCCTCCGTGACTGGGCATGTCCGGGACCCACCCAACACCCTCATTGGGTGGTGGGTGAACGGGATTGGGGAGGGGCGCAACCTCGGGCCTGCAGGATTTGACCTCCGGCTGCCAGAGGCGAGCCGAGGGCTGCGGGAGAGGACGTCTAGCTCGGATCCCGAACCCAGTCCGCCATGTGCCCATGGCTCATGGCGGGCTGGGCCCGGACATGCCTGGGTGCGGCCTGCTTCCTTCTGGGGTGAGTACGCCGAGGGGGGAGGCCTCCGTGACTGGGCATGTCCGGGACCCACCCAACACCCTCATTGGGTGGTGGGTGAACGGGATTGGGGAGGGGCGCAACCTCGGGCCTGCAGGATTTGACCTCCGGCTGCCAGAGGCGAGCCGAGGGCTGCGGGAGAGGACGTCTAGCTCGGATCCCGAACCCAGTCCGCCATGTGCCCATGGCTCATGGCGGGCTGGGCCCGGACATGCCTGGGTGCGGCCTGCTTCCTTCTGGGGTGAGTACGCCGAGGGGGGAGGCCTCCGTGACTGGGCATGTCCGGGACCCACCCAACACCCTCATTGGGTGGTGGGTGAACGGGATTGGGGAGGGGCGCAACCTCGGGCCTGCAGGATTTGACCTCCGGCTGCCAGAGGCGAGCCGAGGGCTGCGGGAGAGGACGTCTAGCTTGGATCCCGAACCCAGTCCGCCATGTGCCCATGGCTCATGGCGGGCTGGGCCAGGGCGGCCTGGGCGCCATTTGGCGCCAGGCTGTGCCTGCTGGCCGCCCGGCCGGGGAGCTCTGGGGTATTGGACATCTGAATCGCTGCTGAGATAGCTCTAGAGTGACCCCACTGTTTCTGGGATCTGAGTCAATCCTAAAGATTCCCAATGCCAGTAACTCTTCCTTTGAAGAACTTCCAATCCCTTAATAATGCTGAGCTTTGAACACCTATCAGGTAAAAGATAAGCTCCGGCTTGTGTAGCAGGCTGGCACCTAATGGTCCTCGGAGCAACCACGTGCAGGTGCGTGATTTACAGCTAGGAACGGTCCCAATCTGGGATGCCACAGCTGGGATGAGGTTCCCACCAAGGGGTGTATGTGCTGGAATGGGGGCTGCGTTCTATCTAGGAAACAGTTGCAGTCACCCGAGGCACTAGTGTGGGCTGGGATTGGATGCACCAGGCCGGTTCAGATCCCAGCACCATCTGGTGTTATGGAGAAACAGGGTAGATGTGGGACTGACTAGGCTGGGTCTCAATCCCCTTCTGAGCCATGTGTGAGCTGTATGTGGGTATGGACGAGCCATGGCTGGGCTGAAACATCCAACAACAAGAGTCAGAATGGGGTGAAAGCCAGCCAGGAAAAGCCACTGTTCCTGCTAGGACAGGAGGTGAACTGAGTAGGGTTGGCTCAAGAACCCCCTGGCAAGCGCAAAATCTGGCATTGGGAGGGGTTCTGATGGAGGAGCCTGGGCAACTCCTCTGGCAGGACACAGTCCCTGCAGGTAAGCGCGAGAAGCATGATTGGAAACAGCCCAGAATAGGCCATGGAAAGTTTCCCACTGGCATGCATTCGGCATGGGTCAGGAGCAGGCCAGGCTGAATCAGTTCATGTCATCCTCTGGCAAATCCGATCACCAGAACAGAGTGTGGAATGGGCCGGGTTTGGTTGCGACAAAACCAGTACACATTCTGGAACGCCAGGGCGTGGTTGCCTGTACTGGATATGAATGCAGCACCCATCCAGCACACGTGAGATCCAGGAAGGGAGGGGCAGAGCTGGCGGGGGGGTTAAGGGGCTGGTCCCCTCGCTGGACAACCACTCCCACTGGAGAGTGTTGGCTGGGATAGAGACAGACACGACTAAGCCAGGCTACAACACCTGTGCGCTGCATGTGGACAAGATCAGGGCCACAGCATCAGCTGGCAGAAGCTGGCACTGGGGACTAATTCTGTCGAGTCAAATCACAGGACCACCTAAAGAGTGCATAAACCGGGACAGAGAGACCTGGGAGGGAAAAAGTGGGTTCCCCCTTCTTGGGTCACTATTCCCGTGGGAGGGCATGAAAACTAGGACGGGGGCTGGGATGGCTAGACAGAGGCACTCAACAACATCTGTGAGGGCTGGATGGTTGAGTCGATTAGATAGAACTAAGCTTTAATACCCATTGACAAGTACAAGAGCCAAATGGGATGGGGGACAGACTGGTCTTCTGCTACACAAATTGGCAAACCAGGGTAGTGGGCAGGCTTGGTGGGGGTTATTGTGGGTCGCCCCGACTAGGCTGCAGCTCCCACTGGTTGATGTAAGGGCCGAACCAGACTGGACTGCAACACCCATTGGTTCCAGTGCAACTCGGGACTGAAAACAGAACCAACACAGCAATTGCAACCACCAGCTGATCAGGGTGATGGACTGTGCCGGGCCCTGTGCTTGCTAGAACATACAAGAATCTGGTCTGGGAATACCTCAAAGTATCTTTGGAGATCTCCCCACTTGAACTGCTGGACTCAGAATTCTAACCAAGAAAAGACAGAAGACAGAATAGGACAATCATTCATCTCAGCTACATGTTGGCAGCGAAATATGGGACAAATGGAGACTTCATGATGGACCATATCAATCAGTGGACCACCTCATCGAGCGAAACTGGCAGTGACTCATAACTGGAGAACTATTAACTCCACTTGAGCACATATCTCAGAGCATGCCCCACATATGGGACTTGGGGTGGGCGGGAAACCGGGTGGGGCTTCTCCCTCAATATCCCCTTTTACCTCAGATACATGATGGAAACAATATGGACATAATAGCATTGCCCACCTCCCTATCCCCCTGAACCTTTTTTTTTTTTTCCTTCTCTTTCTTGTTTTTCCTTCAACTATAGTTAACTATGTAAAGATTGTCAACAACTATACAATAAAATGGATTATATAAAAAAAAAAAAAATTGTACCCAGGGTACCTAATAGGTATTTAATAAGCACCCCTACCCCCACCAGCCTGCCTTTTCCAGGACAAGAACGCCATTGGTGCTGTTGCAGCTGCAGCTACTCACTACTTCAACCCACTCGGGCTGCATTAAGAGAGAGCTCTAATTCAGGCTCTGCACAAATGCAAACTGACTGCTCCATTAGCACACATTAGTAACACTCTCTGGTACTAACAGTGGGTAAGAGTCACAAGGTACATTTTTGCAAACTCTTTCAAAGACTCTCCTCTCTATCTGTAACCGTGACAGGGTAAGACTCCCTCCCCTCACTGGTTCTCCTGCTCCCACTCACTCGCTCTCTCACTGCCCCATTGCTCCACGGTCTCTTTTCTTCCACTTGCACCTTCAGCGCTCACCCTGGACATGCTGACCTCCCCCTTCCCTGCCCCTGCTAAATTTAGAGGCGAGCTGTCTCCCTGGTATGACAGGTTGAGGGTGGTGGCAGCAGGGCCCAGAGCAGATCTTGAGTTGGCTGTCGGCAGTGAGGGAAGGACAAATGTCAGGGAGACCTGCTCCCTGGTCACCCTCCCTCTGGCCCCTGCAGTCACTCCTCAGTAGCCAGTCTTGACAGGCAGGGTAAAAGGAGGAGGGCATGGGGGCCTTGGAAGTCTGCCTGCCTGTCACCGGAGCTCAGAGCGACCAGGGCTTGTCAGAACACAAGTCACTGGGGCTCTCTCCCTTCTCCAATTAATTCAGTTCACTTCAGAAGGAAAGGATGGTATGCTGTCCAGAACTGAGTCGCCAGCACAGCTTGCTGGTGCAATGCTGAAGTTTCTTCCACCTTTTCTATGCACCAGACCCCAGCTCAAACAGCAGAACTTAATTCAGCCCTTGGAGGACAGCGATGACCCCTGGACAGCTCACCCCAAGGTGGACGTCTGAGGATTCCTTCTCATGCTTTCTCAAGGTTGGTACAGGAATCCTGCCACCAGAACTTCTCCCTGCCTTTGGACCTTGCTTCTTCCGTTCCCCAAGAGCACCTGAAAACCAGCACCTGTCACTGGGCAAACTAACTGGATCTGGTACCTTTACTGAGAACATGTTTACACAAGGAAAAGCACAAATCCCTGAGGATGGGTACTCATAAGCACTGTGGGAGAGTCCAAAGGCAAATGCCTCACCATTTCACTCACCCTTCACCATGTGTCACTATCTGAATCTTAAAGTTATAATACAATAGGGCCCGGTATGGTGGCCGAGTGGCTCAAGTCCTTGCCTTGAACACACCAGGATCTCATATGGGTGCCGGTTCTCATGCTCTCATTCGCTCCAGCCCCACTTCCCATCCAGCTCCCTGCTTGTGGCCTGGGAAAGCAGTCGAGGATGGCCCAAAGCTTTGAGACCCTGCACCTGCATGGGAGACCCAGAAGAGACCAGGCTCCTGACTTTGGATCAGCTCAGCCATGGCCGTTGCGGTCACTTGGGGAATGAATCATCGGGCGGAAGATCTTCCTTTTTGTCTCTTCTCCTGTCTGTATATCTGACTTTGCAATAAAAATAAATAAATCTTTTTTAAAAAAAAGTTATAATACAACAAATGCTTACCAAGTCCCTGCTGTGCAACTGGTATTGACAAGTCTGTCCTGTGTCTGTCATATTTTCCTCTCTAAGGAACAGTCAACAAGAACAACCCACACCCACTTGCTTTCCAGACCTGTGTATTCAGTCTTTTCATAGAGCAGTGTGTGGAAGGACAGAGATAAGAGGGGATCAGGAAGATCGCTGCACACAATGCTGGGAACCATCAAGTTGGTACTTAGAAGTGGGCGGAGGAATTGGAAAGAGAGTATTCAGGGATTAAAACCAATACTTCCTTCCTAAGTTTCAGGAATGAAGACTGGAAGAATCTGTCAAGGTCAGGCATCAGTGGGAGAATGTGGTGTTCCTTTTCAGCAAGACAGCTCTCAGATGAGGTAGCAGCATGCCAGGCAGCGGCATGGCACTACAGTGAATTCACACCTCTTGAGTTTTGTTGTGAGCACTCTCCTCAGGCAGCTGCATGGCTCTGAATAAGCACTGAGACCTGCTGAGCCCAAGTTTCCACCTACACTGGGGTAGGTGAGGACAAGTCACTGGTGGATGGTTGAAGAGTTTGGTGACCTGTTGGGAGCTGTGCTCATACTGGACGCGCTGACCTAACAGCAAAAGGCTGCATAGTAGGAAGCAGCGGTGAAGTGATCCACTGAAGTCACAGGCTGAGAAACAAAGTGAGATTGAGGTGCCAAGTGGGTCTGGGTAGCTTGGTGTAGCTCTTCATTCTTTTTTTTTTTTTAAAGATTTATTCATTTTATTACAGCCAGATATACACAGAGGAGGAGAGACAGAGAGGAAGATCCTCCGTCCGATGATTCACTCCCCAAGTGAGCAGCAACGGGCCGATGCGCGCCGATCTGAAGCCGGGAACCTGGAACCTCCTCCGGGTCTCCCACGTGGGTGCAGTGTCCCAATGCATTGGGCCGTCCTTGACTGCCTTCCCAGGCCACAAGCAGGGAGCTGGATGGGAAGTGGAGGTGCCGGGATTAGAACCGGCGCCCATATGGGATCCCGGGGCGTTCAAGGCGAGGACTTTAGCCGCTAGGCCACGCCGCCGGGCCCATAGCTCTTCATTCTTACAGACATTACACTGAGGCCTGCTAAGCACATCCTTGCCTCCAGCCCTGCATCATGAGTATTTTTACAATTAAAGGGACCAGTGTTGTGGTAAAGCAAGTTAAGCCATCCTTTCTACTCCAGCATTTCATTTCAGAGTATCATTTTGACCTGTGGTGGTTCCACTTCCAATCCAGCTTCCTGCTAATGTGCCTCAGCAAACAACACATAATGGTTCAAATACCTGTACCCTTGCTGGCCACAAGAGATTGCCAGATGGAGCTCCAGGTTCCTGGCTTTAGCCTGGTCCAGTGATGGCAATGGCAGGAATCCAGCGAGTAGACCAGTGAGTAGAAAACTCTCTCCTTCATCCTACCTGTCACTCTGGCTTTCTAGTAAATAAAACAAAGTTTTAAAAAAGTTTGCTAACATGTGTGCATGGAAGGGGAAAACTGTATTTCTCCAGTATGCTGGGAAGAACTCTTTCAAGAAACACAAGATGTGCAGGAGATGATAACTGGCCATGAAATCCTGGGATGGATAGGTGTTCCACTCTCGTGTCTGGTGAGGATGCATTTCAACGCTCTGGGGCCTTGAAGGGCAACCTCTCTCCTCAGTGACTGCCTCCCGCTGCGTTATCCTCAGGTAAAATGAGCAAGGGATGACAAGGTCATACAGCAGTTGAGCTCAGTGTATGTTTTGGATCTTGCCCCAGAGTCAAGTGTCCTGATCTCTCTATTTGTGACACACAGAAATGGCAATTACGCATAAGTCTTCAATGATTCAGCCTTGTCAGAGATTTTAGAATATGAAAGATCTTTACCATTGTGGAAAATGTGTATGATGGGAACAAAAGTTGCAAGCATTTCAAAACTTGTGGCATAAGACTAATCTTTTTTTCATATTTTTCTTTCAACTCTGTTTTCAGGAACACTTTGGAGGACTCTCCTATGTCTAAGGATCAAGAAATCAATTTTGGGGTACTGCTTTGAGAAAAAAAATTGTGTACTTCATTAACATCAACCTGCTGGAAATTAAAGGCTTTTGCTTCATCAAGGAATTCTCTTCAGCCACATGGGTGACTGCTGACTGGGACTATGAATTTGAGGGGATCATTAGCTGCAATTGAAGGTCAACAGCCATAGCCTGGGGTCCAAGTTTGCCACCACTCCAAGGGGAATTGGTGCACTGCTTCCAAAACCCAGGCCTCACCTACAAGAAGCAAATTAGGCTCAGGGAACTGAAAGTTGGTGAGGAAGACCCTCCACTTGACACTCGGTCATCCCACTGTATATTTCATTTAAAACCTGGTGTTATCTGCGAAAAGCATCAGTGGGTGAAGAATCAGCTTTTGCATGGGAGACTCATGTGTTCAACAAATGGCTCCTGAATAATCAGTGGGGTTCAGAAGGCTTGGCAGGAGTCTGGTTAGAAGGAGGGGGTACATCTTACCTAGTTAGTGAGAGTGAGCAATTGACGCCTCCAGAAACATACAAAGACTGCATGATCCACATCTAGCAGGAAAGGAAGGAGAAAGAGATTCCAGAATGCCAAGAGGACATGGGGCATACAATACAGGCCCAGCTCTTTGCAGCTGGAGCTGCAACTCCCCCTTGGTGTATGGGATCTTCTAAGCCCTCCCTAAGGAGGCCCGCCATCAGGACAGTAGGGAGTGGCACCTACCAAGATTTGGGGAAGCACAATCTGACTTGATGTCCTCGCGGAGAGCAATGGAAATGAATATTTAAAGGCATGGAGTCATAAAACCATAGGGTATGAGAGAGACAGCAGCTGTTAAGGCCTGGCTGCTCCACACAGCTCCACAGCAGGCATGTTTGTAGCTCCCCAACTGCTTTGTGCTCATTCACAAAATGCCACACCTGAAAACTGGCATCGTGCCCTTCGCCCCTAAAGTTTAAAAGTCAGAGTGAGCCATCCTTCAAAACTGCAGGGCTGAGAGAAGGCGCAGTAACTGTCACCTCCCCTCCCCCAGCTCAAGGAAATCCCAGCAGCCCCGCCCTGCCCACTCAAGTCTGTGTCCTGGCAGCCCCGCCCTGCCCACTCATGTCTGTTTCCCAATAGCCCAGCCCAGCCCACCCATGTCTGTGTCCTGGCAGCCCAGCCCAGCCCACCTGTGTTTGTGGCTCTGCACACAATGCAGCTGCCTGGCATAATGAAACAGGACTGGAAGCAGACCCTGGGGAAAGGCAATGGACTAGCCAATGGGAAACTTGATTCTATACTTCATTCTCCTGTTTAACAGTTATTTTCTCAATGCATTAGCTAAGAAAATATTTCAACTAGAAAGGCTTTGGCAAGGTTGGGTATTTTCTCCTTGATTCATATGCAACCATGTGTAGTTGACCAAGGTGGCCAGTGGTGAGCAGTGTGTTGTTAGGTGACTTCAACACTGTGGCTACACATTCTGGACTGTGGAGCTCAGTCACTCACATGGCTTCCTAATGCCATGAAGAAACACGGTGAGCACAAGATGTACGAGGCTCCAGCTGACCTACCACCACATAGCATTTCTCACAAGCAGAAGGACACACTCTAAAATAATGATGGAATGTGTATTAGAGCAAATGCAGAAAAGAGAAACACAGTCATTGATTATCATCCCCAGTATCATGCACATTCATGATTACATGTGCTTAATGTTTATAAGGACTGGCAGCCCAGTGAGTTTCCACAGCGACACCACAAACATACAAGTGCTTCCCTAAGCTACAATGCTGTAAAGGTGATGATGCTGTCAAGAGACAGCATTCCTTCAGCAGCTCTATAATTCTTTCTTCTCCAAAAGTAAAAAGATCTTAGTGGGAGTGTAACCAATGGCTATGAACTATAATTGCATGGGGGAAAATGATCATTTCACTCATGTGCAGTAAATTTCAAGGCACCAATACACTAAGGATCAAAATGGTATACAGTGCATAACTGCTTTAAAACGCCAATCTCCTAGCTTCATTATTTCATGTTTTCATTCAGATTCATAATGTATGGGGATACACACATAGACACAGGCACACATACGAACACATGTGTGCGCATTCCTTCCAGATACAGTGACCCACACTACCGTGACTTCTTTGATATGGTCTAGCAAAGCTTCTCCCAAGCCCTCTGAGTCAACAGAACCCTCGCACTGCAGTGAGGTGAAGCTCCAAGCAGGGAAAGCCTGTGCTTGCAGTCTTGGGGCTCATATCTGTGATGTGGCAAACGCAGAGTTCTCACCGGGGGCTGACCACAGGGGGCAGAGCCAGGAGGATCCCAGACGTCTGGACTTGGAAGAACTTGAGCAAACAGCAAGCCTCACAAAAACCAGGATGAGGCTGTAGAGGTGTCCAATAGGGGACATCCTTCAGCCTTGGCAGTGACTGGGCTGGATATTTCCCAGAGCAAGCAGGCAGTCTGCTCTGAGTCTTTCCTGAATGCAGGACTCAGGGCATGAAGCATGGACCATGCCATCAGCAGGTAGAGTGTGAGGTGTACATGGCAGGAGAAGGAATCAAGGTCACACAGAAGGCCCAGGCTCCACAAATACCACCGGCTGTTAATTTTCAGCTGCCTGGCAGAGGGACAGGAAATCTCTCAGAAGCAGGTGACCTTTGTTCAGTTTCAGCCAAGGTAAATTGGGACCCACTGGGTTCTCAGACACATATTCAATTCCCTGGACATAAGTTTTGTCCTCCAGAAATCTACAGTCCAGCAACCAGATATCCCAACTATGAGATAAGCACAGGAAGAGACAGATGTTCAAGTTCTAAAATGTTCTGCCAGGGCAGAAGCTGGACTCTGTCTTCAAAATGCTTAGCATATCCCAGACTCCAGGAACCCAAGAACAAAATCAAAGTCTCACCTAGCAGCCAGGACCCATTCTTGCAGAGTCAGGCCTCCTTGTTAAGGCTGCTAAATTCCCGTGCCAGGTGAGGCTGTGACAGCCACAGCAGTCATCACAGCAAGAAAGCACCAGCCAGAGAACAGCTCTTAAGGAGAGACGCGGGGTCTAGAGAGCCTGACACACAGCAGAGTTCAATAGTAGCCAGTAAGGGAATACACATGGTTACTGAATCAAAGAACGCACAGGCAAAATGGCCAATCTCCTTCCCTGTCTACATAAAGCAACCCACTTCCACTCTATGACTAGTGAGAGGCTGTAACTCTCAGAGGACCCCGTTTTCATATTGCTATGAGCCCCAGGAACTCAACGTGGCCGGGTTGCCCAGGGAGAGCTCAGGCTGCTTCCCCAGACGACACTGGAGCTCCTTCCACCCCACTGATCTCCACCCCTCGAGCCCATCACCTGTGCATCTTTCCCAGCTAGTCCGCACTTGCAGGTTCCCTCTCTCCTTCCACACCACACCCAAGGCTGGTCAAGACTGCCATGCCACTGAAGGCCAACCAAGGCAAAAGAGTGATGGGAAGGAGCTGAGGAGCAGACTCCCCACTGAGTCTGTGCCCACCAACAGGGTAGTCCCTGGTGAGGGCAGATCCCTCCAGGGTGCTATGCCCTGGCACTCTCAGACACACCCACACGCCCACCATGGGGCTGTGCAATCCTTGAGCACAGCTGGCTGGAGTTGCGTGCTTCTCACTCCCCAAACCGAAAGTTTCATATCCTGCAGTCCACAACTCTGCGTAATCGAAGCCTGATGATGAATCTCCACTCCAACTCCCCCGGCGCTCAGCCCTGACCACACTCTGGGGCAGGGCATTTCTGGCTCTCTGCCTTCACCCTTTCCCTTGTTCTCCCATGACTAAAATAATTCCAAACACTGCTTCTGAGACAGATTCTGCTGCTACCCCCAAGATGTCTGAACAGTGCCATGGGTTTGTGACTTTGTGGCTGCATCTTTGTCTCGGCTCTTCCACGTGCAGAAGGAGAGAACAACCTTGCAGGGCCTTTAGCACAGGTGCTGGGAGGGCCCCACACCCAGCAGGCTCTGGCTTCAGTAGGCAGCCTTTGTCCTCCAGCTCCCTCAGCAGCCCTTTGTCCTCGTCCTGCCCTGCTCTGTGCAGAGGGCCAAGGAGGGAAACTGTCAGAGCAGACGAGGCCGGGCAGCAGGGAAACAGCAGCAAGTATCTCCCTGCTACTGACATCTTAATAATCACTGAGTTCTCAAAGAAACTTACAGCCACAAGGAAACTTCCAGACAAAATTGACTTCCAGTGAAAAGCATTTACCTTGCAGTTCTTCTCCACATGTACTTTATGACAGCCCTGTGAGTCTCGTGCCTTGAGTTGAAGTCTTGTCAGCTTGTAACACAGGATGTGAGTGTTACTCTGTGTGTGTGTGTGTGTGTGTGTGTGTGTGTGTGTAGGGTGGGGTGGAGGGGATGTCAATCAGGCTGCTAACTGCTTCTGCAGCTGCTAAGGGGGTGCAGGACTCAACCTCCCATGGTGCTAACTCCAGTGCCATGCACCCACAGCTCTCAGAATGCCCAACACAGCTGTGGCCAGAGCTTACAATCTGCACTCGGCAATGTGAGCTGCTCAGCAGAGCCTGGCCAGGTGAGTGAGGTTCTCCCTCGTACACCCCACATCCCAAGAACACAGGAGGACCTACACAGAGGACCTCCTTCCTCCTTTCTGGAAAGGGTCTAAGTCCTTAAGGCTTGAGGACAAGACGGACGGCTGAGCCCCTAGGCCTCTCTCTTTGGGATGTACTTCCTCAGCCTGGGCTCTTACTGGCAGCCTCAAGAAGATGGGAGACCTACTTGGGAGGGAAGGGTTACTGTCTCCCTGTTCAGTACCACTCTGAACCACAGCACCGCTCAGTCATCCCATCTGACTCGCTGTCCTCTGCACACCAAGCCACAACTGTGTTCCAGGCTCCGGCATGCTCTTCCTCGCCTCAGCCAGACAGTGCGAACACTCGCCCCCCCCCTTGACCTGACTCCTGTCACTCAGAGGAAGCTTCCTGGAGTTTACGCCTAGCAGGACCGCTGGCCAGAGAGGGTCCCTCCCTTCTCCTGCGACCCCAGCCTCCCCCTCTGCCTTCCTGCAGGCCTGAATAGTGGCCTCCCTACACCCAAGCCAGAGCCACACAACACCCAAGGAGGCAGAATTGCACCCTGTATTTGTGGTTCAAACATCTCCCCCATACAGGGGGAGGCAAAAGCCCCAAACTGAGGCAAAAGCCCAACACCTTGCTCAGCATGCACCTGGAGGCTTGGGACTGACAGCCCCGCCTCCTGACTTGCTCTTATTCTGAAAGGTCACAGCTCTTCCAGCAGCTACAAGGGACACGACCATAGTGTTGGTCAAGAAAACCACATCTGTCCCAAGGGCCTGAAGAGCAGCTGCAGACCCAGTACAAAGATTTACAACCCCTGCCCACCCCTCAGCACCAAAGGACTCCTGTGGGAGAACTCACAGGAGGGCAATGGGGACATGACCTAGGTGTGGATGTGTGTCTCTGCCCCAGCCTGGTGAAACACGAACCGTGAAGACGACAGTGCCCACACTCTCTGGCCAGTTTCTCTGTGCTCTTCGTACTCAGGAAACTGAAGACACAGGCGAGCCTTCCTTGGACATCACTGAACCAGGCCAGACAACCAACATCCTCATCCCAGGAGGATGACACAGAGGGAAGCAGTTAGCAACCTCATCCGTTAGCCAGTGTGCCCACAGACCACCCTCGGATGCCCACCAGCCCAGGACGGTGGCTGATCTGGTGCTGGAAGACTTCTCGGCTTTTCCCGGAGCATGAAGTGTGTTCTCTGCAGAATGCTGGCAGGCAGCAGTTACATTATGTATCTGCTCAGCGCTCAGGCGAGAAACCATTATGTTCACGGATCATTATTGACATCCTGACATTTGTCACCTTCTTTCATAGCAGTTAAATCTTGCTTTATCTGTAAATGTCACCATGTCATTTATTCATGAAAGGGGTCACATTCCCGAAATAGCATGCTTCAGTTTAAAAGAGGAGCCTGGCTTTATTCGCAGTGGGTAATCCTCAAACAAACTTTACTGCTGATAAATGCTTTTTTATTAGAGTTTCTTGGCCTTAAATGACATCCTCAAACGTAGAATGCAGTTCTGTGTTTGTGGAAATAAAATCTGAATGTTGAACAAGAGAGAAGACAGTTGGGATTACAGAAAGGGAAGCTTTTCTGGGGTTATATCCAGTACTTTGGGATAGAAACAGGTTTGAATTTAGGGAGAGGAGGCTACGCTTTTAATAAGACTGTCGTGCTTCTGCAGACATGCCTGTGGCCTTTTTGAATGATTGATACCAGCAGATCCTTGCTGCGATCAGGGGCCTTTCAACCTCCCCGGGCTGATCCCTTTGCTGGTAGAAGTGTAGACAAAGAACTCAGCACACCTGACCCATACACTTCTCCTTGCCTCAGATGTCAAGGACATTGGTTGGGGCCCTCATACTTAGTTTACACTTGCCAGAAAAAGCCTTCCCTTTGTGAAGGGTCCCACAAGTTCACTTTAAGTAGGGTCACTTTATAATTTATCATTCAAACCCAGACACTCTCCTGAAGGGGAAAGGAGGCGCTAACATAATTCCTAGGTATTAACTGGTCTACATCTAGCAGGAGTTCAGACCAGACAGAACATATGGCCACCCTAACTGCTAGCCTTTCTCAGCTCTATCATTGAAGAGGTTCACACCCATCAGCTGCTAATTAAATAGTAGCTGGAAAAGGCTTCCCTCTCCCTGTGCAGGGGGCTCTGCATCTATCGGACTCCAATTCATTTTTTCCAACTCAGTGGCTCTAAAAGTGTGGCTTATGAAACAGCGTGGAGATCTTGTTAAAGATGCTAAGTGCCTGGCTCCTATGCTGGATCTACCCAAGCAGAACTCGTGAGGCGGTAGCTCGGGCCCGTGCATGTTAATACACCTCCCTGGTAGCACACACTGAAATGTGAGTGAACTGTTCTGATCCAAGTGTTGTGTTCCCCCAACTTCCTGTTTTCCAGTCACACTGTAGTGACAAGACATGGGTGAAGAAAATCTCTTTTTGCTTTGAGTAGTAACTTACAGAAGGATGTGGGCTGGAAATAGATCCTCTACTGTGGACAACTGTGGACAACTGTGGAGGCCATGACACATCCGTCATAATGCTGCTAAACACTTTTTTACTACCCGCACCTGTTATGCATGTGGCTTTTTCACATCCCCTAAGTGTAGGCTACATGCGCACACACAGTCTCAAGTAGCTGGAAGATAAAATAGACATCGAGGTCATTGCAGAAGGTGATGGAATGCAATTAGAACTGCTCACTCTTACGAGTACAAAGAACCAAGCAGGAAGATTTCTCAGGGGGTAATGAACATGGTGGCAAGTCACAGCGGTGAGTGCCACAGATCACAGCCAAATCTGAGCTCCTATTTGTAAGCACAGGCCAGGGGCATGGTCACCATGGCTAGCACTGATTCAGATAATATCCTCATTAACTCATCAGAGTCATGACTGCGCTGACAACAATGGAATGATTTTGCACTGTTGATGGCCCACCAGTGGCCAGCAAATTCAAGATAGGAGGTGTGAAGGTCTCTCACCTGCATTTTTCATTAGTACCTCCATCAATTCACCTTGGATTGCCCAAGTACCACCAGTTGCTGGGTACTCTTGTAGATCTCCATGTTGCATGCTGCAGAAAATATATCCCAAAATGGGTAACAGCCAGTAGGTGTCACTCACACACCACTGGTGAAATCCAAGGCTCCTGGGGGGTCCAGAAGTTAACTCCCTGAGGGAAGGACTTTGGGACATTTATACAGAAGAGAGGTGAGACAAGACCAAAGTCACAGGGAGTCTTCAGTTCTGCCCTCTGGAACATTTGCATCCAGCCAAGAAGACGCATCTGGCAGGCACACACACCATGGTCAGATGTCATTCAGCAAGGCCTTGAGAGCCGGTCAGCCTTTGGGTGATAAGAACAATGAGGCTCAAACACAAGGGGTCATAGAAAAAGCTAGTGTCAGAGCAAGGATTGGAAGCTGTGTCTCACACTTACTTGTCCTTTCTTCCACACCACAAAAACAGAAGTGTCTGTGACTCAAGTAAACTCCCAGGTAATCTTCCACTCCAACTAAATCTCTTCTGAGGTCTCCCCTGCACCACACACCAGCCATTGTGCTCCGTGGAGATGGCCATCATTCTTCTCTACATCTGTGTTTGTGATCTTGTCCCTCAAGAGCATCTCAGCCCAAAAGTCCCACAGTGAGCCCAAGGGATGAGGTGGCCCTTCAGGGATATCCTGTGTGGAAAGGGGGGAGAAAGGCCTTAACCCTTCATTGACTCTAAGTTACCAAATGCAGATTATCCCATGAGTGCGAGCATGCACTTAGACAAAGAAAACACTCAGTCTTGGAGAACAGTGAGAATCATCAACCTCCAGAAAGTTTAGCAGAAAGGACAAAGATGCCTTATGTCTGTTGGGGGGCATCAGACAGCACATCACAGCAACCACTACTCCAGCCTGCCAGCTCAGAAAGCAGTGGGTGGGAATACTCCTACTCTGATGCATCCTCCCTCAGTCTCTTCTTCCCTCTCTCCCTATCAAATACAAACCCTAACATCACCCTATTCCACCTGTCAGTCCATTTGTATAAAGCAGAATTTCTTCCTCCAGTGAAATGCGAGCCTGAAATGGTTGAGTCTGGTCTTCTTCTTTCTTTGCCCCCTTAGTTGGCGCTGAGTACAAAGCCCGTGCATGACTCACAGCTCTAAGGTTCATCTCCACCTTAGTTCCCCCTGTCTCAGGAAGCACTTAGAACCTGGCCTTTCACAGAACACCTGCCTGGGAAACATCTCAGACCTCACACAAGGTGAGGATCCTCCACCACTACCAAGCATTGTGAGGGAGGGCAAAGCACCTAGGTTAGCAGTTACGCTTGACCAACAGCGAGGGCCCAGGGAAGAAGTTGCCAAAGGCCCAGAGGAAGTGACTGTGAATCTGCTGAAGCCATCACACAAATGGAGAATCCCAGGGCCTGTCCATCTGTCCTCTATAGCTCCTACAACAAGGTCCCTTGCCTGACCTTCAAGGTACTTACCCCCACCCCCACCCACCTACCCCTACCATTCGACTGGAAAACTCACTCTTGGTTATTCACATCTGCTCAGAGACTTACAGTTCACCAAGCTTTAAGGAAAAGAGAGAAAGTTCCAGTTAAATAATCAGATCCATTTCAGCGAAGGAAGTTCAGGTGTTTCCACCTCACCCACTTCCAGCAGCCTAGAGAGCCTTCCTGATCAGGGCACTGGGACATGGTTCCTGATCTGGGAGAGAGTGGCGTCTAGCGGAGAACACAGAGCCGATGTCAGCTCTTGTGAGGACAGTGAAATGGCACCAGCCAGACTGCCTGGCACCAGGCTCAGCTGCAAGGCCAAACAGCATACATGATTTACTTGGAGAAATTTCCTCCCCTTCCTTTTATTTCTTTAAAGATTTCCTTATTTTTTATTTGAAAGGCAGCACTAAAGAGGGACAGAGAGCAAGAGGGATGGCATGATGGAGGAATGTGGCGAGGGGTGCACCAGAGAAGAAGAAGGGGAGAGGGGGAGGGAGAAGAGGGAAAGAGATGGAGGGAAAGGGGGAGGGGAAAAAGAGAGGGAGGATGGGAGGATGGGAGGGAGGGAGGGAGGGAGAGATACATCTTATCTGCTGCTTCACTCTACAAATGGCTGTAGCCTCCAGGGCTGTGCCAGGCTGAAGCCAGAACCCAGAAGATCATATGGCTGACAGGGACCCACACACTTGGGCCATCTTCTGTATTGGAAGTGGAGCTTTTGGGACATGAACTGGCATCCATATGGGATGCCAGCATCACAAGCAGTGGCTTTCCCTGCTATGCCACACCACCAGCCTCATTTCTGTCTTTGGTGGAGAGAATGCTGACAGAGTTACATGAGGGCGCATGCGCATCCAGCACTTCACGCAGGGCCTGGCACACAGCAGGTGTGCCTGTCAATGACCTGTCTTCTTCTAGAGAACTTCACTGTAATCATGGGCTGCTGCTTCCGCTTGGGAGCAGGGTTTTACTAACTGCAAACTGGCACATCCTCTGACTTGCTCTGTGCCTGTGAGAAAGTAGATTAACCTCCAAATGCCTCAGGTTCCTCATCTGTAGACAGTAATTGCTGTCCCTCCAGCTACCCAGCTCTGGTTATCATTGAAAGCAAAGCACAAGGCACGTTTCTGAGCGTCTAGGAGCTGCCCGGGAGACAGTCTGCAGAGAAGCTCAGGGTGGGGTTCTATTATGACCATTGCGATTGAAAAGACAGCTCTATTTTCTACTCTGTCTTTCTATTAAATTGAACTTCAGCCCTGGAAATTAATATCCCCACTGCATTTTAGTGAGGTGGCTCTATTTTCACAGCGCCACAGAGTCAAGCCCTAATCTGTTATGCTGTGACCTTTCGCTGGGCCCTGCATCAGGGAATCATAATTCAGGGACAGCGTCAGTTCTGGAAATCTCCAAAGGCCTTTTATGACACGAATGCGATTGAATATTCTATAAAATCGCCTTGGAAAACTGGCCCACATTTCTTTATAATCTCCCCACACTGTTTCTGAAGTCTCTCTATAGATTTTTTTACTCTAAAAATCCATAGTGTTTCTTAATAAGGATCCAGGCCTCTCGTAAGGGGTTGTGGAGAGGATAAGGCTGGATTGGGTCCCCAGGGAAGGCTGAGGCAAGCCAGCAAAGCCATTCTGCCCCTGCTAAGCCCCCGGATGAAGACTCTGAGCAGATGCGCGTCGGCAGGATGATAGGCAGACAGCAAGACAGGCACTCAGGAGGGGAGCTCCAGCCAGCTGCGTGCACCACTGGGTGCCACATTCTCCCAAGACAAGACAGAAGGGGTCAGCAAAGCAGGACTCAAAGCCTGTGTCCCTCCTTCACATAATCCCACCTCTCCCTTTTTTCTCTTTCCTTTGCTTGGGCCCCAACTGTGCCAAACTGGCCTCCCTCTTCTCCATTTCTATGTAATGTAGCAACACAGGGTACAGGGTTTGGCTTTTGGAGTGTTCACTAGGAATTAATGAATTCCCTCTGGACACAACCTTGATCTGGGAGAAATAGAGCTGGCAAGGAACAGGACAGAGAAATCCTCTCCTTTTTCTCCTGGGTGGACTGCTTCAAACTGGGCCTGATCCTCTCCAGTCTCTCCAGCAGGTCCTGCCTAAGGCAGATGTGAACCGATAGCCAGCCAGCGGGGCACCAGGGAGCCTGACATCACTCTGCATCTGCCTTTATTTCACTCCCCCATCTGGTTTCACTTGCATGACCTTGAGCTTGTACCTCCCAAACAAATGTTAGCACTTTGATTGTTGCTACAAGCATTCCCTTCTAAAAGTCTTAGCATAAAGCACCATGTGGCTTTCCCAAATGTAAAGGTCAGCTTCACTGGCCAAAGGCTCATCTGATACATGACCTTGGAGGATAGAACTTCTGTCAGACTTTTGTCTCTCTGGCCTATACCATCCACCTTTGCCTACACAGGCTGGCACGTGGTAGGAACTCCCAAAAGAGTTGAAATGCATCACATCCAATTGAGGATAAGAGAACCAGAGATCATTCTGAACTCTCTCCCTCCAGAAGTTTTCTACTCAGAAAACTGAGCCATCACCTTTTGCTAGCATTGCTCGTTAGAATCACTGCATTTTGAAAAAGCCCTGTAAAGGGTCAAGTATCACAGTAAACTCTTCAAACTTCTATTTTTCAATATTCTTTCACAGGTTATGTGTTATGTTTTTCTCAAAGCAAGTCTCTAAAAAACAAGGTAGACAGCATGCCCATGTGGCAGGTGCTTAATATGCAAAAAATCAAAGAGGCGCCATGCATCGTGCAAACTTCCACAAAGCCCAAGTCCTTTACTTTGGCATCAATGGAGCGATGTAGGTAGGGAGGCAGCCCAGGCGGCAGCTCAGTGCCACATGTCCTCTTGTATTAGTCACACAGACAACAGCGACCATCCTTTAATGACTGGAATATGCCCTCTGTCCAAGGATCATTACTACGACCATGTCCCCAGATGACAAAGAGCTCATTTCCAGGGCCCAGGACCTCCGTGTTACTTGTAAGAACAGGAAGGTTGCGACCTAGCAGAGCACTGGTCTTCTGCCTTATGAGATCTCATGCTGCCAATCTGCTCCTCTGAGATGGAATCCAAGAGAATCACCAAATCAAAAGAGGAAAAGGAAGGCCAGAAAGAAGTGCAAGTAGAGCCAAACAAATGTTACCCAGAATCCATTAGCCAGGAGGAATCCCCAAGGAGGGAGTGATTAATGGAAAGCCTCTTGGAAGTGTTGATGCTGAAAGCTAAGGAGACAAGACAGGAAGGTGAGAAACCATACCAGCCATAACAGCACACCGGTCCACTTCGTCATCGTTTCAGACTGTCACACAAGTCTGTGGGATATGAGGATACTCATTCCACAAAAGGGGAGATGAAGACCTACAGCTATCAACATTGGGATCATCTGGAAACAAACTGCTGACTTTTTCCTTGGGGCTTTCTCCCTTACCACTGGGAGTCCAAGGAAGCAGACAGGAGTCAGTGCAATCAGAAGGACTACAGAGGTTTAAAAAAAAAGACAGAAAGAGAAGCAAAGCCATCAGGGACAAGCAATAGAGAGAAGGAGAGCACTTCCCATGAGGCCACACTCTCTGTTCAACACCATCAACCCATGCTAGACAGAAGATCCCGGTCTTGCCTCTCTTGTCCCTGCAGAACCTTTGGTGGAAGAAAGCAATCAACAAAGGAAGGCAGAAGGAGGACAGGAAAGGGTAGGAAGAAGCTTTTGTAACCTTCACTAACAACACGTGGTACCTCCACTAAGTGCCGCACACATGGTGATGCACTGTCTTTTGTTGAATCAGTGTTATTCCAAAAGGTCCACCGGACTAGAAGCACAGATGGAACCCCAGTGACATTTAAAGCTCTCAGAATCTAAAATGGCCGTCCAGAGGCTCATATGTAGTACTCGAAGGAAAAAAATAGTACATCTGTTCCTTCTTTTTGACTTAAATTTTTCTTTAAAAACAAACATATTAAATTTAGAGATAAAGGATATCACTACAAAAAGCAGCACTGAGAAGCCAGCGCTGGCAGAAATTATACAGGATGGAAGCTCATTGGTACAGTTTCATGTGCCAAGGTGTCCCCTCTTTTACAATCCTACTGGAAGATGGAAACACCTTAGCATGGTGAGAATCTGGAGCTAAGGATGAACCAAGTGAAGAAACACTTTCTGTTTATAAACAGAAAAACAGAGGCTTACGGTGGCCATAAAAATGGGGGTCAAATCAAAGTGTCAAAGCTCACAGGCCCACTTCTCGGCCAGGGACAGCCAAGCTAACATGGTAACTGTGTCCTGGTTGCTGTTCTGGGAGGCAGAGGAAGGAGCAATCCACCTCCTCAAAGGAGCCCCAAAGAGTACGTGCTCATCTAACCACGGAGAATGCTGTAAGCTAGGCTATGCTGGTGTAGATCAGCTCCTCCTCCCGCAAAGGGACAGGACAGGCAGCACATCCCAGGGCCTGCAGAGGGCAGGACAGAAGCCAGCTGTCAGAAGCAGGCAGCCGCCCTTCCTGCTGCTAGGAACACAACCTGCAGCTGCAGAGCCGTGTGCCTAAGACCTGGCCTCCCATCTCTAGAGATCTATAGAACTAAAATCACGTATGGCCAGAGGCAGAGAAATCACCCAGCGAGCCTTGGGCACACTACCGGATTTGGGCAGCTCCTCTCCTGAATTTTAATGAAGTAATTAAAAGTGAGATAATAGAGATGGGGCTCTGCACAGCAACACTCACAGACCTAACCTCTTTGATATGTTCGGTATCAGGAAGCAACTCTATCACCAGATGACTTCATTACTATTCCAGCCAGTTCCCCAGCTCTTAAAGTGATCTATGCCAAAGTTTGTTAGTCTTTTAAATTACCTGCTGAGGTTCCCTGGAAAAAAAAAAGGAGGAAAGCATGTATTCTGGGCAGAATACAATGTCACAGAGAGTGCCAGAAGAGAGAAAGCAATGGGCCAGCTCACATTTCCTTTGCAAAAAGCAGTCTGATTTACAAAGAATAAAACAAAGAGGAGTATGAGCTGATCAGGGAACGGGACTGGAAAAAAGAATTCCAGAAGAGCAAAACGCCTGCTTCCCTGGAGAAATCTTTCTTTAAGAGTTGGCCTCTTGGAAGAGAACTTTGACTGCTGGGTAACCCAGCTATTAATTCCTTGGCCAGCAGAGAATGATAGAGGCCCATGGGGAGCTCATCCAGGGAGCTGTCTTCTGAGAGGCCTCATCTTCCACCCCAAAGACAGACTTCTGACCCCCAGAATCACAGACTAGGGAAGGGTTGGCTCTGCCTTTCAGTTAGGTGGTATGGTGCCCCCTGTCCTTTATTGCCTCTGATCTTTGAGGCCCATTTGAAATGTCACCACCTGAAGTCAAGACATCCTGAGACAGAGCTTGCTGCTTGCTTCTGGTCCCTCTGGGGAGGCAGCAGACACCTGCTAGCCGTGGTTAGACCCAACCCTTGCTCTTGCCGACTTTTGGAGATTGAGGAGTAAATAGCAGGTGCAAAATCTCTCTCCCTACTTGTCACTATGCTTTTCATATAATATTTAGTAATGATAACAGTAATAATAAAGATGTAGAGTTCATAGTACCTGATTTCAAAGAATGCTATTAAGCTATAAAGCATGGCACTGAAATAAAACTGACACGTAGATCAAAAGAATAGAATACAGGAAGTGGAAACGAATCCAGTATAGAGCCAACTGATTTTTGAAAAAGATACCAGAACATACATTGCAGAAAGAACAGTCCTTTCAATAAATGGTGCTGGCAAATCTGGGTACACATATGCAGATGAATGAAGACACCAATTACAGAAATTGATTCTATTCTGTAAGAATTGAAATCTATTCTGTAAGAATAGATTCTGAGAACTCAAAGTTCTGACCCTATGGAATTAAAAGAAAAAAATTAGGAGAAATGCTCCCAGACGTCAATATTGGCAGTGGTATCTTGAGTACTACCCCCAAAGTACAAGCAACAAAAACGAAATAGGCAAATGGATTCAATCCAACTCAAGCTTCTATACCACAAAGGAACATTCTGCAACGTGAAGAGACATCTGACAGTATGAGAGAAAACATTTACAAGCTATTTATGTGACAAAGGAATATCCAGAATGTATCTCCAACACAAAAACCCAATGGCAAAAATACAACCAACCCAGTTAGGAAATGGACAAATTACCTCAAAAGACAGTTGCCAAAAGAAAAAAATGAAAATGACCAACCAACACGTGTCCAAAGCTCAGTATCACTCGTCATCTAGGAAATGCAAATTACAATTACAATGAAATATCATCTTCCTCCTGTTGGAAGGCAAAGGATCAAAAAACAAGTCACCAGTGCTGGCAAGGACCTGAGAACTCACACAGCCCTCGAGGCAATGTCAACTAGGACCTGCAATAGGAAAACATAAGGAGATTTTTATTTTAAGAGAAACTAGACAAAGTTCTGGAAGCCCTAAAAATCCCATTCTTGGTATATATTCCAAATCACTGCACTAGAGAAACACCTGTATTTATAAAACCACTGTATTTATAAAACCCTGTTCACAATAGCTAAGACACAGACAAAAGCTGTTCATTTATCAGGTGAATGAACAAAGAATATGTCGTACAATAATATTCCATACAATGGAATATTATTCAGAAAACAAAATCAAATTATGTCATGTGCGGCAAAGTAGATGAACATAAAGAAGATTCTGCTAAGTCAGACACAGAAAGACAGACAATGCATGTTCTCCTGCATATGGGGAAGCTTAAAAACAAAAACTGCATCTCAACACGAGTGATGACTGCTAGAGGCTGGGATGGGCAAGGGGTAACAGGATAACAGGTAACAAACTCACGACAGACTGAAAAAAACAAGTGCCTAGCGTTATAAAGTCTAGGTTCTGAATCAACAAACACTAGGGAGAAGCTTCACGCCTCCCATCACAAAGTATCACCTAAGAAGGGAACTGCTGAATTTTGCTTTGATTAATCTATATTATATATACATATATGTGTATATATATATAAATGCCACACTGTAGCCCATAAATGTGTACAATGTTAATAAAAATGTTTAAAATCAAACAAAAAATGCAAACTCACCTATCTCAAGAAACTTTCTGGAGTTGGGACCTCAGAGATGAGTCTTCCCCATCCCCTCTCTCAACCCAGTAATATCACTTAACAGTGGCCATGATAAAAAACAGACAGCTTCTCTGTGAATGTTTATTATTTCACAAATTCTGTGTCAGGCACTGCTTGCTGTAAAAATG
Organism: Ochotona princeps; assembly: GCF_030435755.1. Lineage (NCBI taxonomy): Eukaryota > Metazoa > Chordata > Mammalia > Lagomorpha > Ochotonidae > Ochotona > Ochotona princeps. The sequence goes on from NC_080839.1 coordinate 68,458,444, forward strand.
TACTTCTGCGAAGTATGCTTCCTGTCTACTTGAAGACATTAAAAATAGCTGTCTGTTGTGGCTATAAAGAGATAGCATGAAGGAGCCTTATGGAGACAGGCCAGCTAGGCATCCTAACTAGGACGGGGCTTCCATGAAGCTAGACATGGACAGACGCACGTGTGTGCCCATGCACATACCCAAATGAGAGCAGGGAAAAGTGATAACTCTGAACAAACTGCACTGTTCCCATGTCGACTTCCTCCTGTGGAGACTGAACCATACTTATGCCTGGTATCAACAGCAAAGGAGGTTGGATAAAGAATGTACATTATCTCCCAATACAGTTCCTTTTGTTTTCCTGCAAATAGATGCTACACTTCAGGATCAACTCACCTACATCTGACACATAGAAAACAGACAGTATTATTTCTTCCCACCCATCTCCCCATCCCCCTGCCAATTCTATAGGTGGAGAAACCTATGCACAGAGAGATTCAGCCTCTTCTCCAAGATCACACAGCTAGTAAGTGATGAAGCTGAGATTAAAACCTAGGTCATGTGATGCCAGAGCACCCCAGCTTGACCACTGCTCTGTCTTTTGATGCTACACCTGACAGGAGGAGGAGAAAGTGAACTCCTTCAGCCACAATTTACCATATTAGCTGCTATAATCCCTCTATTAGCAAACAGGATCTATACAGAATTCTCACCCAGAGGGCCTCTACGTAATCCATTGCATTTGAGCCACACAGCAACCCTTAGACAAGTTTTGTTCCCTGTAGTCCTCAGGGAAGACACCCAGCCTGAAGCTCTCAGACACCAAATCTTAGGCTCCAACCTACTGGATGTCGCCAGTGTTTCTTTCCTTTCTTGCTACTGCTGTCAAGAAACTCAGCTCTTAGAATCCTCAACCTTCATTCATTCCTACCAGTCTTTCCTGGAAGCTCCAAGCTGCCAAGCCAGATCCCTCTAATGGAGGAGGGAAGTGAGGAGGACTGGTGTTCTTGTGGGCAGCACACCGGCTGCACAAGGAAGCAGCAGAAACCACATCCAGGGTCCCTCTTACGGGGAGCTTCTGGATCATCTGCTTCCCCTTCAGTGCCACAGGTGTAAGCACAACCAGGCCTGCTTACCAACACAGGTGCCCCTGCAGCCCCAGTGATTTTCAACAGAACCAGCGTATACAATTTAGTAAGTGCCTCCCAAACAGAGCAAGCGGAGTGCCGGAAGCAGATGAGCAGGGACCAGTCTCACACAGGTGGATTCAGTGAACTTGCACATACGGGAGCTGGGGTGAAGGAGACCGAGGAGGAGCAACAGCAATATCCTACAGCATTTGATGTTCTCTACCAATGATTATTACTTTGGTGACAAAAGGCTTTTTCAACACTAAGAATTTACTTTAAAAATAACAATATCTCTAAGAAGGTTTGTTACTCAAGTCTGTATGGAATCAGTCTTTGCTGGGACAAAGCAACATGCGGTGCCTCATTTTTTAGGGGGAGTAACAGAGGAAGCATGGAACAGGGGAGACGGAGCACATTACATGACCTAACTAAGAGAGTTGTTCTAGAGAGGAAAATGCTATGTCTGAACATCTGGTCCCACTAAAATTCATACTGAAACCACAACCCCTAGTGGGCCAGGATTTGAAAATAGGGTATTTGTGAAGCCATCATGATGGCATTAGTACCTTTACAAGAACACACTGGAGGGCTCAGAGCTGTCCTGAAGCCAACAAGCTCCTGCCTTTGATGCTGCCATCCCATGTGAGTGTTGGTTCAGCTCCCTGCTAATGCATCAGGAGGGCAGCAGAGGACGGCCCAGGTTCTTGGGCCCTCATGCTCCATATGGGAGACCAAGAGGAAGTTCCTGGTTCCTGGCTTCAGCCTGGTGCAGTCTCAGCTGTTGCAACAATTGAGAGGATGAACCACCGGGTAGAAGACACCTCTATATCAGACTCCTGAAAATAAACAACGAAATACATCCGTGTGTGCGTGCATGTGTGTGTGTGTGTGTGTGTGTGTGTGTGTATCAGGAGACTTGGCTTGGCTTCCCCCTCCTCTGCTCTCTGCCATTTAAACACTAACATCCAGAAAGCGGATTCTCACCAGAATCTGCTGATACCTTAATCAGACTTCTGTCTCCAGAATTATGAAAGACATTTCTGCTGTTAAAGATACCCAGTTCATGGAGTTGTTATATTCACCAGATACATTAAGACAAAAAATTATATGCTCCCATGCATATTCTCTAGTCACCTCACTGTTCATGGACTCAAGACATTTCTAGAATTTTGGAGTTGACCTGGACCTTGATAACCTAAGGTTCCCCTTTTTACCAACCTGTCTCAGATGCAACTTGCATTCTCCCACAGAAAACCCTGCTTAGAAGTGTCAACTCTCCCTGCCCTGGCTCTGTTTCGACTTACTTTCATGAGATCTGACTGATGCATCAACAATCTACTCAGAAAAGGAAGTAGCTTGGGTGTTACAACAGTGCAATCCATAGTCTTATCCAGGGTCAAGGGTAACTGAGCTTTCTGCCTACCAATACTGGGTTCCTCTGCAAAGAGCTAACCTCAGCCACTGCGTAGCCATCAGATTCTCCTGTTGATCGCTTCTCCACTAGTGGTTGCATATGTTACTGTATGAGTCAGTTATCAATTCAAATCAAAACCACGTAGCCACCAGTGCCTTATTCTCACTGGATGACAATTCGAAGAATCTTCTCTCTACCAAGTATCTGCAGGTAGGCTAGGATTGAGCTGATCTCACCTGGGCTGTTAGATTGGGTCTGGATATGCTACCTGCAGCTCTCCATGGACCAAGACTAATCCAGCGAGAACTATTCTTTAAAAAAAAAAAAACTCATTTTATTTGGAAGACAGAGTGATAAAGAGTGGGGGAGAGAAAGAGAAAGGCGTCTTCCAACTGCTGATTCACTCAGTGAATGGCCACAACAGCTGTGGCTGGGCCAGACCCAAGTCAGACCCATTTGGGTCTCTCACATGGATGGCAGTGGCTGAAGTGCTTGGACCATATTCTTCTGTGTTCTCAAGCATATCCGTAGGGAGCTGGAGCAGAGGACTTGAACCAGCACTCTGATATTTTTTGCCAGCATGGCAAACGGAAGCCTAACCTGCCATCCTGTGTTTCAGCCCCCAGGGCATGCTATTCTTATGAAGGATAGCAGAAAGGCAAGATGCTGTACCCGACAACTAACATGTATTTAGATTTCTGCTCCCATCATGTCTACCAACATCTCATAGGTTAAAGACATAAACAACATCAGCAAAGCTTGCATATATTCCATTATGATGAGAAATGATAGCTGTGCCCTGTATCAGTGGGGTATAAACTCCTATTCTAATGGGAGGAATTAATTCTAGTTACATAGCAAACCTCATTAATACATTGGTGTATTAGTTAAAAAAAGAGAAAAGAGCTAAGATCAATAATCCATCCACCAGTCAGTAATAACTAATTTACTATTTGAGACAAGTTCCCAAAACCTCAGATGCCCTGACAGAACAGGACCTCTGAGCCCCAAGACATGAGACAGAATCAATTGGCCAATCAGTTACACTTCCTTTCACTGTGGACTAGCACAACAATGGCCCATTGTAACCAGGAAGCAGCTGTGGACACAAAGGGAAACATCCTTCATTGTGTCTTCCTGGCTTTGTTCCAGGCCCCTGCAGAATACAAACCAGGACCTCAGGCATGAGCCTTCCTGCAGAACTAAGATGAATCACTCCTACAGAAAGCCTAGCGATGGGAGAGCCGGGTAATAAGGTTGCGGCTTGTGGAGTCAGGTCTCCCTAACTGCCTTCCTCCACCATATGAGCTGCAGCTTCCCAGACCTCAGAAACAGCGAGAGACACCCAGTCTCCTACCATTTTCTGAAGGGTTATCATATACTACACACCTGCAAAGTATAAGTATTCTATTTTTATATCACTCTATAAAGATCACACAGGATGAGCACTGATGGTCCCATTTTACAGACTGGGTTCAAAAGAGACAGATCATTTTCTCAAGACCACATAGCATGCCATGTCCCAAGTGACAGATACTTCAAGAGGAATGAGGCAGAGGTGCTGGGACCACATCCCAGCTCTGTAGCTAAACACATCTAAGTTGTTTAACTCAGTTCTGAAGTCTCAGTTATACCATTTGCAAGTTCCTACCATATAAGCTGACAGAACCTTATGATCAGTGTTGTGCAAAGGTTGTTTGCAGAGTTCTGCTCTCAGTGCCTTAAGGGGAACAAACACAGGCATCCCTTACCTGTGATTCCTGGGCCTGAACTTCTCTCTGACGGTCTATCTTAAGGAAAGCCTCTCTGAGCCACAGCCGAGTTCCATGGCAAAGCGTCAGGAGAGGAACATCTGGGCCAGGAGAGAGATTGTCCTGCAGATTTGGGTACCACTTTGCTTCTTTAGGTCCCTGTCAACTGGCTGGTGCTTGGTGCCTCAGGAAGGAGAGGTATTGCCTTTCTCTGATGACTACACAGTAACAGAGCTTTTGGCATAAGGCACTGCGGCCATAGGAGCTGCCTCAGTCATGCTGCTATTGAGGGAAGTGACATATTGTCATTCTCTCCAGCTATTCCAGAATGTTCTGGCCATATTGCTCCTATCCCTCAGAGAAGCCAACATCTATAAAAAATATGAGACTTGGAAGACAGGATCAGTTGTAGAGGACAGAACAGAGAGTCCTGCTCTGAGGACGCCCACCCCCTTTCTAGTCCTGGTTTCGAGTTTGTGTTATGGCAGACACCAACCAAGGGCACTGGGGCAGACAAGCGACCCAAGGCTGCTCTCTCTGCCCTCAGCAGCTTACCTCACACGCCACCTTTTAAGTCCAAGTTGGAGAATGAGGCTGCTTGTTGATGAAAGATGAGATGACAGTCTCCTGAGACCAAGAGCTCCTCTGCAGGTAAGAAAACAGGTGAGTCAGGCCCCGGGCCAGCCCAGCCTGTCTCCAAACACTGGTTCACGGTGGCCAGCCCAGCCTGTCTCCAAACACTGGTTCACGGTGGCCAGCCCAGCCTGTCTCCAAACACTGGTTCACGGTGGCCAGCCCAGCCTGTCTCCAAACACTGGTTCACGGTGGCCAGCCCAGCCTGTCTCCAAACACTGGTTCACGGTGGCCAGCCCAGCCTGCTTCTAGGACGACAGTCACATAAGAGAAGCAGAAAGGGCGCCATGCGTCCTGCATGAAGGGGGTCTCCACGGCAAAACCCTGCTATCCTTGCTTTCCATTGCCCAAGGAACCGGGAAACTGACTAGGGACAGCTTACACGCTCCTGTCTCGCCCCACCCTCCATGTTTTTTTGAGGCCAGAGAGAATCCCAGAAGTTTCTAATTCAGAACTCATCACAAAAACCTATTTGATTTGGAAGAAAAAATAAAAACACTTAGTCAAACTTTCTGCCATAGTGAACAAACCTTTCCCTCAGCACACTGGCTGACAATATTTAATTTTTAAAAACTTTTTCATGTTGTTTCCATCCTTCCTTCCTCCCTCCTCTTACTTTCTCTTTTTAGTTTTTGAGGTTACTTATTTTGCATTTACATTACAGTGACAATGCTTAATGCCTCGCTGTATAAGTTTAATAAGTAAAAAGCAAAAAGGCCCTACTTTATTGGGAATGCAGCTGAGGGTTGTAACAGTAATTAGCAAGTCTGCACAGGAAAGGCGCTTTGTTGGTCTCCTGCAGGCCTTCTGCCTCTTCAGCTTAGGAGGCTGCAGCTGGGCCAAACCCCACACCTGGAGCTCGCACGGCCCCTCAGGCTCATGGCCGGTGTGCAGCGCTTACCTCTCACAGGAAAGAACCTTTTCAGCCCTGGACAATCTGCTTGTCGGGAGGCTCATGAAGTTCGCTGATTAAAAAGCAAGAGTTCCATTTTCTTTGGAGGACTTTGTTGATCCTCCCGAGTGTCCCTCTAGTACCTCCTCTTTGTCAGAGACGTTTCCTCCTTTGAGTTGGGGAGCCCTGGCTGAACATAGCCTGTGTGACCTAGGAGACGGCCAGCTTGCCTCTGGACACATGTTCAGTTCTCCCAGGGCCTATCCCAGACAAAAGTCTCTGATCCCCAAACCATGAACCCACCAACCCCCAGACTCAAGGCAAGCGCTTGGTCAGCTCTTACTCCATGGTATGTGGCTCATGACGACATCATCTATGCGTAAGTCTTACGCTTATTTCTAGGCTCACCTGTGGTACTGAGCACCAGGGGTAGGATCACCTACACTTCCTTCTGCCGTACCTCCAGCTTGGCGCCAGAGTGAACCACTTTCCACAGCAAATACTCAAATCCTTCCATCTCTTTACAGATGGCTCCTGCGGGAAGCCCCAGAGGCCATTCGACAGGGGGAGCCAAGAGCAGGACGCACGGAGGGAGTACTGGCAGCAGAGTCAAACCTGCACTACAGGAAATGAAGCAGCAGCATATGGGGAGGCCACTATGAGAGGCAGCTGTGTCCTCCTCCATGCCCTTCCACCCACACCCACCTCCTGGAGGTGCTGTGCCCCCTGACAGTTCCCTGTGGGAACTGTAGTGGCAGGGCTGCAAAAATCTTCCCAAAAATTCCTCAAACTTTTCAGGGCCCTCATGTCAGGGACGCAGGATTCTTACACAAGAGACTTGTTTCTGCTGGACTGTCCATCAGCAGATGCCCTGGAGGATGCCAGTGAAGCAGCTGGAAGAGGCTGAGCCGCAGCTGCAGCAGCCTTTGCAAAGTGACTGGCCTAGCTGGGCAGGGCAGCCTCACACAGAAAGAAGGTGACGTGGCCAGGCTGTGGGCAGACAGGCTATGCAGGTCCCACAGACATCCAGAGTCGCAGGAGCTCAGGTGCAAGAGAGCCATCAGCAGCAACTGCAGGCTCCTGAGGCCCCACAACCACAGCTGCAGCCATTCAGGAAGAGAAAGGGTGAGAGAATTTAAAGTGTGGAACACTGCATAATCATAGCTATGGTGACAAGCTATACAAACTAAATTTTCAGCAATGGAAGGACGGGCCATTCAATTCCACTATATGAAACGATGCTGTCTGCTTAGGCTGAGGCTGGATATTAGTTTAAAATAAAATAAAATCATTCCCCGCTTGATTACAGTTAGAATCAGAGAAGGATTTTCAGTCTGACCCTCAGTAGTGTTTAAAATAGTGGAAAGGAGCAGATAAGGCATTGAGTAAAATAAATGTTTCTGATCTCAATCCAGTCACTGCTGAATGCTGCGGTGGATTGGAAAGGCAGGTTGCCTCTGTCATCTTCAGCCATAAGAAATTTAATGACAGATGAAAATGGATAAAATCAAGATGCTCTGATAGAATGGGGGAGGCTTCAATATCTGAGAAAATTAGGATCCTTGTAACAATTTTTACAATGGCTGGATTATAGCTAAATAGGATATTAAGTCTATTATAAATGAAAGGAAATCTAATTTAACTGGGCCATATCATTTTTACTGAAATGCAATAAATGCTCATTTCCTTTCCGGCACCAGCAACTTGGCTTGTGATAGCTGTTTGCAAGGTGCTCAAGTCTGACCAATCTTAACTTGGCCTTGCCCCATCCTAAGGCTGAGCTGGAATCCATATTTTCAGCCTGGGGTGGGCACTTGAAGGATGAAATCAAAGCCTCTGTGCTTTGCTCCAGGGCCTCCTCATCATGCGCCCAGGAACAGAAAGCCGCTCACTAGGGACAGCTTGCTCCCGACATAAGCCCCTATCAGAGCTGCTTGGGAATATTTCAAGGTCTCTACCCCTTGGCTTTTTAAAATAATCCTGGATATGCACTAAGCAAAACCTTCGAAGGCAAAATTTTCGCATACACAAAAAGCGAAGTCACAAAAGCATAGGCCAACATGGCAGACAGTGAGCGATGAGCATGGGTAGCAATGAAGACAACAGATATAAAACAATGAAAGGCATCAAGCATCCCAGTCCTGGAGTCATTCTTAATGTCCAAATTAATTAGCATCCTTTGTCTCTTTTCTTCCATTACTAGTTTCAAGGAAATGAATCTGTGCTGTGGTTGCCATTAGCCCCTGAATGTTTAAGGATGTTGTAAGAAATTACAATTCGAAAGAAGAAAACAACATCAAAGCACTGCTAAAACTTCCCAACTGAAACCCACAGCGTGCCTCTACTGTTTCTTTCGTTAGCTCTCACCTTGTGCTGAATACCCCACATTTATATCAGTGGTTCTCCCACTGCCCTGTCATATCCAATGTCCCAGGCTCACAATCATGGTCTCCAAAACCATCACCTCATTAATGTCTGCAATGCACTACAGGTGACACTGTCTCATATGCTTCATCTGCATTCATTCACTTAATCCTCCCAGTATCCATATGATGTGGGTAACACATATCATGTCTTGCATGCAGATGAAGACATTAAATTAAACCACAAGTAAGTTAAGTAAGCTATCCAAAGTTTAGAAAACTATAAATTGTGGAGGTAAGATTCAAACCCATGACTCTTTACTTAGCAATCATGATCTTGACTAATTTCCTACACTACACATCCATAAATGATCTCTACATCCAAGGGACTACCCCAATTTGTGTTAAACTATAAGCCCATTTCACTTCTTGCAAATGGTTAGCTTCATGTGTCAATGTGAACAGGCTGTGGCACTCAGTTTGCTCAAACGTGTGAACACATCTCGGTGAAAATATTTTTGGACTTAGGCTTTGAACAAATAAATCAGCAAATAAGTAAAAGAGCCCATATGAATCACTAAATGAACAGGCAGCAGAGTGAATCAACTGATTACACTCCAGCCCTCCATCTGAGACCTTCAAAGCAAACACCAGGCTTCCCTGAGCATGAAAGGATTCCCTTCTGCAACACAGCTATCCTGAGTCTCAACCTGATGCCCTTAAAATTCAAATGCAAGCCTTCGAGGGCAGCTCCTACCTGAAGCACCAGCCTGCCAAACTGCCCAGTTTCAGACTTGTCAGCTCTTTGGATTATGAGACTCATTTTCTTAAAATCTCTGTCTTATGTTCATATGTAATATATGAGAGAATTGTATCTAACTAAATCTAGCCATACCATACATCAATCTTCCTCTTCAAAGATAAACTCTGAGCTTACCCCTGCACTACTCCATTAGACACTGCCCATGCAGATGTAGGTAGCACATTTTCAGAAAGAAAACATTGCTATCATCAAATTATAAACATATAGAGATTTCACAGAATTGAGCATTACCCATATTTTTTATTAAAGTAGTTTTTATTTCATAAAGAGCCTGCCATGAATAGGCATCCAGGCATCTTCCTCTCATTCTGTTGATATCATTTACTCTTGGCCCAAGCAACAGGATATGGGATATAGAGACAATATTCTTTCTGCCTCCTGCTCAGTAACGAAGGAGGTTTACATTCTTTGAGTCTTAGAGGTCTTGATTTACGGGATGACACCTGAACCATGATTTTCATTTTTTATTACACACAAGGTTATACTCCAAGATAGAACAGAAGCAGCAATAAAAGAAATGAGGGAGAAATAAATTCCCATTAGTTCACATTCTTCCTTGGTAGAAACTTTCTACCACGGGAAAGATAATCCATATTCTTACTGTGTAAAGACAGAGTTGCCAATAGCACCCTGGTGCATTCAAGGAAGTTTCTGTCATACTCAGAGGGGTTTATTCAAGGCACGCCAGCTCGCCCTAGATGTCCTAGCGCCTGCTTTGATAACCTGTTCTTTGCTAATCTGCTTTGGATATTCACATCTCCCTGAGTAGTGGAATTCACTCAGCATCTTGCCCAATGGAAAGATGTGAAAACTGTGTGTGTGTCTTCATAAATACACAGGCATGTGTGTGTCAACATAGATTAACACTAAATGCGAGTTGCATGACACCAAGGTCTTTTCCTAATTTGTTCACTGCAGTTTCCCCCCAAATCTAGAAGGTGACTGGAATATTACAGAATATTCAGTTACATAAAGAAAAGGATAAGTTGTTGATTTAAAGTAAGAATTCAGCTTTTCTTTCCTCCAGATAAGTAGTACAGTATACCTACTGTCAGCCACAAAATAGTCCATACTTAAGTCACTGGTGCTGCAGCTGCTAACTGTATGAATGCATTCAGTGAATTAAGACATCCGTATTTCTGGCTCTTGTTTCTCTTATCTCCTCTTTTTTTGCAGTTGACTTAGTTGTTTATAGGTCTCATGTAAGTTTTAGGAAATTTGTTCATCTCTTCAATGACTTTAGCTTGAATAATGATTTCATATAAGTAGATTACTTTCGACATATTTTATCCATATCTTAGGTTAAATAATTCCCATCCATGAACATGATGACCTTCCCATTTATCTAGATTTTTATATCCTTTAATATTGTTTCCAATACATTTTTAAAAAGAGTTCTGCATTCATTGTAAGACTAATTTCTGGAAAGTTGATATCCTTATTACCAATATTTTCTAGTATTATTTTCTAGTTGAATGTTGATTGTGTCAGAGAACATTATTGATGCCTCTAATTTTTTCCCTCTGTTTAGGAATGCTGCTGAGATGTCTTATTAGTTCCAACAATTCATCTGATAGTGTCAAGGAGTTTCATGTGTCAAATATACCATGTGTGTGTGGTGGCAGTTGACTTTCGACCCATTTGATTTTTGGTCATATTATTCATATTTCTAAAGTTTTAACCAGCCTTTTCCAAATATACCTTATGAGTTATTATGGGCCTTTCTGTTAGTTATAACTGTTATGCACAGTTTTCAAAAGCTCCCTATGTGAGCCTGATGTGTTCTTTCACCTCTGCTCCGCAAGAACTACTGCTCTATTTAGCACCTCCGTGGGCTCAGCAGGGTAAAGTAAATAAATGGTATAAGGCACAGACTTTACCTTTGAATCACTTGCTGCCTCAGCTGGGAGACAAAACACATACAAGAAACCATCAGAATACTAAGCACCACATTTTCTGGGAAATTATACACATGGAAGAACATTAAGACAAATGCAGTAGGAAATGATCAGAAACAAAGAATAGCTTGATCATGTGTGAAGGATTCATTGTGACCATTACACCCAATTTTTACAAGGACAATGAATACATATATTCTTATAGATGAACTGTATAATGGAGATTAGCATAACAGAAAGTGAAGGTACATTGCAAGTATGCATCTCTACTCCCAAATACAAGATGGACTTCCAATGAAACTGTTAAATATACCTTGACAATATAATTCTAGATGTTCTACCATTGCCTATACCTACAATGGTATGATACACTTAAATAGCAGAATGTTAGACTTGTGAGTGTTGCTGAAGGACTGTATTATTGTAAAAGTATGGGGGAGAATAGTGGTGTTCAGGGGAGAATGGGGAGGGAAGATGGGAAGGTTGAAGGGGGGATACCAATATCCATAAAACGATATCATGGAAAGCAATAATAAAAAAGATCTAAAAGGACAATAAATAAAAAGAAATTATTCCCTATTCCTTTTGGGAAAATGTTTAAAATGGCGGTGTCTTCCATTGTCCCAAAAGTTTGTTTCCCAGTTAAGTTTCTACAAATGAAAAGTGACAGAGGAAGTAACCAATGCAAACAAGCTATTAATTAAATGTATTTGCCTAAATTAAACATTTCTGCTGCAACTGTCCAAACTGAACAATGTGCATGTGTGTGTATGTCTTAAAAACAAAATGACTCACCAGACTTGGCCTCTTCAGACTGGGCATGAGAACTGCGCCCCGGTCACAACTGGTCCAAGCAGAATCTGTGAGCAGAGCAGTGATTCCACATGCTTTACATGATTCCTATAAAACACGCAGTATTTCCTCAAGTGTGCTTTCAAGGTTATTGAGGCTATATTTGTACCCACTCAACTTGACCCCAAATGTGTAAGAATCTGGGATCTGAATTTTTATATTAAACTCACCATTGGTTCCTTGCTTCTCTTAATTACATTCTTTCCTTCAAAATTGTATCATTTAATTTAAACCCATATCAGAACAATATAAGATCAAATATATATATACATGCATATGCATACATATATGTATAGACACATATATCTATACATACATGTACATATCTGTATATGCATATCTGTAGATGTATGTATATACATACACATTATACATTATAATGTGTACATTATACAATTATATATTATATAATATATATTATATATATAATTACAGTCTCTACTAAGTGGTTCTCAATATATGGAAATCTGATCAGCAGCAACAGCTTCACCAGAGAACCTGTTGAAATTGCAAAATCTCAAACCCCACATCAGATATACAAAATCAGAAACTCTGGGGACAATGCCCCATAGCCTGTATTTTAATTGGCTTTTCACTGACTCTGATCCAGGTTAAGTATGAGAATAACCACTGCTATAAACAGATCTAAAATTTCTTATTGATGCAGGGTTCATGAGGAAGACCCTGAAGATCTAATGAGTAAGGCTTAATGGATAGACTGACCTTGTGTTACACTATGGGATCATTTTTCAACACTTTGAAAAACTTCAATTTATTGTGCCTGTGAATGGACCATACAGTAATCAACTCCCTAGAGAGTAATCATTCTTTATGGGTGTGTCAGCTTTTAATTGAACTGCTTGGTGTGAATTAGGTTTGTTTTCCTCAAGAATACCACAGATCAAATTTCTAGAATTGACTCAGGACACCCAAATTTCCCCATGATTAATAGATAGGAAACATGTTTTCTATCTATTAATCCAAAGGTTTTCAGCCTTATAAGACCCAATGCTCCTTCACTATCCTAAAACGGAATATGAGTACATCCCTTCTGTGGGTCACCAGTGAAGGTACAACTGATGACACACTCTGATGGTGCATAGCATGGGCAGAATCTAACTGAGAAAATAAAGGGCTTCCCAGGAAGAGTCCATCATTGAGAGGAAAATATTTTAAGTACGCTGGGAAAGGCTTAACCAAATCTGAAATTTCTTGGGCAAAAAACTTTTGTTTCTGACCTCTGTAGAATTTTCCTGAAAGTCCTCTCATGTCTCCTTTCTTATTATTACACATAGGAGAGCATCATAAGACCACCTTTGTTTCAGACCCCAATGCAATATACTAAGATTCTAGGAGTATATACCCTGTTTTTCATGTTCTGTCCCCCAAAAGACTTATAATGTGTCGTGTTTTCAGATATATTTCAGCATCCAACAAGTCAGACAGCCCAAGGATAGAAGCTTCTGTTCCTGACACCTATAAGACGATGACTTGCAGGGCACTTCCTCACAATTTCCTCCTGACTCCTGAACATTGGACTCTTGCACCTCTTGAATACTCTGTGCTCCAGGAATCCCCCTATATCTAACAAGGCATGCACAGCTCTTTTGTCCCTCAGTCCCCAGAACCCTCCTGCTTGCTGTTCACATTCTATACTGCACCTCAGTTCAGTGAGTAGACAGGATACATACACATACATACATACATAAATACATATCTCTCTTAGTCGACACTCTGTACCTTCACCCATTTGAGTTCTAACAAGTAATGTCAAGCTTTGTCTCTGAACATAGCAAATCAGAATGAAAGGCCTTGCTCATCACAGAAAGCCATAGGAACACTATATTATAAACAAAAGAATCACACAGGGCAAGTTTCTGAGCCCAGAGTTATCTCAACAACTGGGATCTGTAGCTTATGTTTGAGAACCCAAACTGAATCTCTACTCAGCAGTAAAACTAGAACATTCCTATAGACAACAGATGTTCGGGAAAATTTGTTCATATTCCCACCAACCAAAACAATTGGACTGCCACTACCTAGAGTTTTCAGAGCAAACTTTCTAAATACAGGGGGTGCCAAAGAATGAGACAATACCAGAAGTAATAGTTTCAAAGCAGCTGTGACATGCAGGTCTGGTAGGACCAAAAATAATCAGTACATTGAAGGAAATGGTCCCCTGAACCCAGTGCAGCATGGGAAAGCGGGAAAACTCACACACACACATTTCCGAAGGGTCCCACAGGTGCTACTCCAGCGAAAAGCTCTTCTATTCTTCCTCAGATTAACGAGGCAATTCACACCATAGCAAGCACTTTAGGCTTGGCCGTCCTTCCTGGTAATCTTGAGGAATGGCTGTGGAATGAGGATGCAGATTGCTCCAGGTGGGAAAGGCTCACACTGGACAGGCTGCAGACAAGCGTGGTGCCCTTCAAATCACTTCTCTGGTTTTAAATGGTTTTATAAAGTATTCTTTTCAAATGATAATAGTCTTTTTGAGTATAGATTATTTTAAACTATTTTAGTTGACACTGTTAATATACATATTTGTAGCACAATATTGTGACATTGTGTAATTATTCATATTTATATATATTGTGTAATGATCAAGTAAGGGCAATTAGCATATCCACAGCCTCAAACATGGATCATTTCTTATGTAGAGAATATTCAAAATCGTTTTTTTCTGGCTATTCTGAGGTATAGAATAAATTATGATTAACTACAGTCACTCTATTACATTCTAGAACACTTTGAATTATCCCTTTTTTATAGCTGTATTTCTATGCCTGATATCCATTTTGTTTCTTATTTGAAAGGCAGAGTTATGAGACAGAAGGGGAAAGACAGAGAGAGAGAGAGAGAGAGAGAGAGAGAGAGAGAGAAAAGTCGTCCATCTATTGGTTCACTCTCCAAATGGCTGCAATGGCTGGAGCTGAGTTGATCAAAAGCAAGAGACCAGGACTCTGGTGTGGGTGCCAGGGCCCGAGGATTTCAACCATTCTTCACTGCTTCCCCAGGCCATATGCAGGGAGCTGGGCAGAAGTGGAGCACCCATACAGGATGTCAGCACCAAGGTAGAGGATTAGCCTGATACGCCACCGTGCTGGCCCCAATGATCATTCGTTTTTATAATAAAAGTAACGTATGTTTTTTAACAGATCAAAAGACACTGACTACATAAGGGATGTGAAAAGGGTTCTTGGAAAAATATGCATGAAATATTATGAAAATATTATAAATCCAAATATCTTTCCATATCACCATAATTTTACAGTACATTTTGGACCTTTTTCCATGTAGATACATGGATAACTATCCAATTTTAAAAGTCTTATGAACCTTCATCATATGAAATAAGACAAATTATTTAATTTACCATGATGAACACATGGTTAATTTTCTTGTTTACTTTTTGTTATTGTAAGCACTGGTACAAATGAGATCATTTTGCATAAGTTCTTGTACACTTGAGTAGTAAATTTTTACTATGTATTTCTAGAAACAGAATAGCCAATTGAGAAGTCACACACATTTTAAATTTGTTATACATTTGCAAAACACCCTTCGCAAACCAGAGAAATCTATACTTTCACAACAGAAGCTGAAACCTCTACTTGTCTATACTTTCTGTCCCTTGGATATTATCAAACCCTTAAATCTTTATCAATACAAAATAAACAAAAAGTTATAAGAAATCATTGTTTCAAATTACATCTTCAGTTAAGCAGTATGTTTTCATCTGCATTGACTTTTTTGTACTCTGATAAATTGCTTTTACATGTATTTTGTCCATTTTCTTTCAAGTTGCTCATCTTTTTGCTGTTGATTTGTAGCAATTCTTTACACATTAAAATGTTAATCTGTTAAATGCCACATCAACTCCATTTTCCTTCAGCTGTGCCTTGCACATAGTTGTTATAAAATAAATATTCATTGATTTAAACAATGAACAAATGTTACAGATTGCCATAAACAAATTCTAAACTTCATTAAGTCAAATTTGTGTTCTTTTCTTTTGTGGTTTCAGATCTTGAAGTTAACTGAGGGAAAAAATTATATTGCGATATCAGGATAAAGTATTCTTATAATAATACAATTGTTTTATTATAAAACTTCATCTTATACCCAACTGAGCTTTAGTTTCTAAAATAGTTTCTTGCTGAATCAGGCCAAAACTTCCAAGATCACTAACTAAATATTATTTCCACAATTGATTAGAAGTGTTGATTTTATTAGGTATTAAAAACTAACAAACTAGATTCTGTTTATAAATTTTATCCCTTCATTTGTCTTCCTATGAAATTGGCATCACATGACTGCCACTGCATTTATTTCATAGGAAACTTCAGTATCTAATAGTATGTATTTTCACAAAATTTTCCCCAAAACTTACTTATATTACGATTCAATTTTTTTTTCTTCCCAAAGAAAGAATCAATTAGTTGATATTCTTAAACCTTAAAACTTGTAATGAAGGGCGCAGTGTGGCAGCCTAGTTGCAAAAGTCCTTGCCTTGCATGTGCTGGCATCCCATATTGGTGCTGGTTTGATCCCAGCTGCTCCACTTCCCATTCAGCTCCCTGCTTGTGACCTGGGAAAGCAGTAGAAGACAGCCCACAGCCTTCGAATCCTGTACCCATGTGGGAGACCCAGAAGAGATTCCTGGCTCCTGGCTTTGGATAGGCTCAGCTCCAGCTGTGGAGGCCACTTGAGGAGTGAATCAGCGGATGGATGATCTTTCCACCCGTATCTCCTCTTTATAAAATCGGACTTTCCAATAAAATATAATTTTTTAAAAAAACTTGTATTAATTAATACTGTTTATGGCCACAAATGACATTTTCATGGTAGTCCTCTATTGTAAAAAGACACATGAATCAAAAATTAACTCCCAGCATAACTTTGCACAGCCCTGAATATATTATTCATTCTAAGCTAATTACAATAAAGTCTAATTATTACCATTAAATTATTATATCCCATTTGACATCAAAGATTGAATGTTAATTATGAAATGAATTAATTCTTCATTGACATTGTTTCAGGTTATTGGATGACAGCTTTGTTAAAATATGACACCTAGTTGAAGATAGATCCCCTAATAATTAGAATATTTGTAATGCCCCACACACACCCACAGATAAGATCCTTCCTATTAGAATGGGTCCATGATGGAATCAAGATGTTCAGGTACAGATGACCATGTTAACACTAAACATAGTTAAGATTATACTTTATGCATATTTAGAACAGAAAAAATGACAAAGATCTGAATGGCTTGCTGAATATTCCTAGAGAAATAAGTGACTGCCAATGTCTTGGAGAACATTATAGTTTTTGCAGTTCACAATAAGCCAAAGTTAGCTCCAACCCAAAGTCTAATTCCTCTGCACTAAAAGACAAAATATATATTTGAGAATGGCCAGATTTATATTACACAGAAGTGACCACCACTGTAAGACTTATTAAAAAGAAATTCTGTGTTGCCAAATGAAAATACACAAAGCATTTAACTGTATTTGTGGGTATTTAGTGTTTTGTTTTCTCAGCATTATTGTCACTATTAATAGATTTATTGTGCTATGTTGTAGATATATCCTTGCACTTCATGACTTGCTTTTCATTATAAAGAAAATTAGTTCTATATTTTAAACAAAGAAGTTTCTAAAATACAAATTTTATGTATATTACTTCTACTGTAGGAAAACTTGGCACATGAAATTCCTTGCCTGACACAGTTTACAGTCTTGTTGTAAAGTCTAGGTTTCGAAACTAGACTTGGGAGCAACATTTAAAACTTTAAGACTCTCTTCCTCACCGCAGCTAGAATGACTATAAGAAGACATAAGCTAACATATACTGATTAGGATATAACAAATGAGGAACTCTTACATACTATGGGCAGGAAAATATGGAAAATGGTATGCAAATGTCTTTAAAACTACAAGTAGAACTTCCATATAACCCAGAAATTCATGATTGGGTATTTATACATTAGAAATATATCATGAAGTCATGATAGCAAAAGAATATCTGTTCAATCATGTATAGTAGTGCTATTCACAACATCAAAGATATAGCATCAACCGAAGGACGCATCATTAGATGAATTCCTAAAGAAAATTATACACACACTGTATCTAGATAGATAGATAGATGTTATATGTTCATATGTTATGTCGTACATAAATAAATGTTATATATAACAAACAAAATCAGATATATACAGAATAATATATATCCCTAAAGAATAAAATCTTGTTGTTTGCAAATATGGATAGAACTGGAGAACATGATGTTAAGAGAAATAAGACACAGAAAGACAAATGCCATATCTGCTCTCTCATATGCCAGATAGAGAAAAAGGAAAAACATTTTCATAATCTGAACACAGATAGATTTTAAAAAATTAGGGGAATCTGGTATTGTTCTGTAATTGTGACAAATACATCAATCTGTGGTGCTGATCAGTTGTATTTTAAGTCATTGTTAGTCATATTTTCCTGTATATAAGAACTCCTTCTAGGGAATTTTCATGAAATGCTGCTTTCCTCCTTTATAAATGCTGATATTTCCTCCTGAAGGTCCTTCCAATTTATGCCATACTTACTAATAAATCAGTCAAAATATTTACTGTGAGATGTGAATGGCAACTTCAGAGCTTCGTCCCATTTCTACAGCGGGCACACTCAGAAGGCCAGCCTTTTTACAGCAAAGCAGCAGGCTCTGAAGCTCTACAGTAGCAGATGTGACAGCTTTGAGTTCACAAACGATGCGGTAGCTCAGCAAGCTGGCAACTCAGGCAGAAATCCTATATTTTTTCCAGTTTTTTCTTTATTTTTGACAATCTTTACATAGTTAATTACGGCACAAAGGTTCAAGGGCTACAGCAAAGTGGGTAAGACTATTATTTCCACATTGTTTTTTTTCCTGTATCTGGGGCAAAGGGGGAGATAAAAGGAGAAGCCCCACCCAGTCTCCCACCCATCCCAGGTCCCTGATGTGGGGCATGCTCCGAGGGTCTTGCTCAAGTGGTTTTGATAGTTCAAAAGTTATGAATTGCTGCCAATCTCACCATTCCAAGCATGATGAGGTCGCTGCAGAATCCACTGATTGATACAGTCCACCTTAGAGTTTCTGTTTGCCCATTTTTCACTGCCAACATATGGCTGGGTTAGTTGATTGATTTGTTCTGTCCTCTGTTGTGGTGCCGGGTATCTTCTGCAGGTTCCAATAGGCTGCTGTATCCTCCATGTGCAGCTGGCTATACTCTTCACTGCTTCGTCTGAGCCTCTGAGGAGGCTTGGCTCTGGCACTTACACTCCATGGCAGACCATGGGTTCTGAGTCTGGCAGTTCGATCGGGGAGATCCCCAAAGAAATTTTGTCTAAGGTGATCCCAGACCAGATTCTTGTGTGTAATTGCAAGTACAGGGCCCAGTATAGTCCATCGCCCCAATCAGCTGGTGATTGCAACTGCTGGGTCAGTTCTGTTTCCAGTCCTGTCTTCCACTGGGACCAATGGGTGTTGCAGTCCAGCCTGATTCTACACAGCACACACTCGACACTCACATAAACCAAGTGGGAACTGCAGGTAACTCCAGAAATCCTATATTAAAGTCCTGAGGTAGAAATTTCTTCTCTTTCAGGAAATACCAGTTTTTGCTCTTAGGGTATTCAGTGGAGAAAATTCACCCACACTACTGAGGCCATTTCCTTTACTGACAGTCAATGAATTGTAGATGCTTACCACAACTGTAAAAACAGCAGCAGAGCAATATCTCAAACAAATATTAGACCAAATGGCTGGGCACCATAACCTAGTGAAGCAAACAGAAAAAATGAACCACTACTTTTTCCTTCTAGACATAGAATAGTAGTTTTACTCTCAAGATAACCAAGCACAACACTTGACAAAGTGGATAGAACAGCTGGTTTCCTAACCTAGGCAAAAGCAGAAATTGAAAAGATGATTCTTAGATTTACCAATAATAATAATAATAATAAAAACAGGACCCAAGATAAAAAGAGGCAAATTGATTTAACTTCGTAAGACTTCCTACATAGTTCCAAAATAGTTTAGCAGTGGCATTGGGTGGGCATATAAATGTACCAGGTAGGATATAAAGTCAAAAATGACTTACACACTTACGTTCAACTGATTTCTAGCAAAAGTATCAAGGCAATTCACTCTGAAAGGATAATATTATTACAAAACTTGCTGGAAGAACTTGATATTCATTGGGAACAAATATGAACCTTGACTCATACATCACCTTATATTCAATAAGTAACCAGCATAGGCTATCACTCTCAATGTAAACAAGTTAAAAGTATAAATCTAATACTGCTTATTATGTTTGTTCAAGAAAATACAGGGAAAGCAGGCATATTGTTGAGATAGGCAAAGACTTCATAGATACCATAACATAAACTGGCGAAAATTAAAATACAAACAGAATGTTGCTGGTGTTGTGGAGTAACTGAGGCTTAGCAGTACTGTGAGTAAGAATTTTGAGCCACCTGGAAAATCGCTTGGTGATTTCTTAAATAAATAAATACTATATCAGCTACCAATTGCACTCCAGGCATTTACTCGAGAAGAAAGGTCAGTACCCACATAAAGACTGGGCTACGAATATACCTGGGAGCTTTATTTATAACAATTAAAACCTATAAATGACCTAAAAGGTAATCACAGAAATGTAAGTTGTGAAATACTTAAATCAGCAATTTAATGGAAAAATAAAATGTTACTATAGAATAATAGAGATGGATTACACTGAGGTCATATTGAGAAAAACATTAAACTGCATAGAACAGTTTGAGTTATTTCCTTTACACGGAAATTAAGAGCAGTAAAATTATTGTGTGGAAGCAGGGGGCTCACTCTCTCTGTTTCTGGTCAGGTGCTTTCGTTACTCTGGCAATTCGACTCTTGGCTGACCCAGGGCAGGTAATCCCCTGAGCATGGTCCCTGTGTACTGCTTAGATGGGACAATGGATATGGTAATGCTGTTTCCGGTTTGTGTGCTATCAGGAGTTCCAGGAGATGTGAGGCCTAGCAGTGATGGAATGTGGGCAGAGAAGCCAGGGAAAGGTGAATGTCTGCAGCTTTGTAAGTGTGTCCAGGTTATTCATTGCATGTCTCTTAGGATAACTTTTGTTTGGGGAAGCTGGAGCATAGGTCTTCAGCTTAATGGATGGACTTAAGGGTAATGACTATTTGTTCCTCTTTGGATTATGTTTGGTTGGACTATCATTGGTTGGATTGCCGTATGGACTTGTAATTTGCTATTTCTAGTATGCTCTATTATTACCAAGCTTGGTTAATAAAGACTCTTAATAAATCTTAAAAAAAAAATATTGTGTGGTATGGAATGACCTGACAGAAGGTGCTTTGGGATACTAAAGAATTAGGAAAGGACATGATGGAACTTTCTGTGATGACGACAATGTTCTAAGTGAGGTTTGGGTCACAAACAGATGTAAAATTCTCAACATTAAAAAAAACTAAATGTGAAATGCATGTATCTTGTTTACATTGATAATCTCAATAAAAATACATTCCCTTATCTCCTCAAAAAAGTATAATTTTAATTATACCACTAGAAAAGCACAGGTGGCAGACCCACATACAACGCTTTCAAATTAAATTATAAAGATCAGAAATTCTGTTGAACACCTCAACAAACTAACATTAAAATTCCTACTGAAAAACAAAAGGCAAAAATTATCACAATAATAGTGATTTTAAAAGCCAAAGAAGGGAACTTGTTCTGGCAGATGTAAAAATTGACCTGAGAACGACGGCAAAGAAATTATTGTGATATTAGCATAGAAGTAAGTAAATAAGGCAGGTTTGCACAACACGGACACAGGGCCACAAGTACATATAACTATATTTGACGGAGGCAGCACTAAAATCTAAAGACCGGGAGAATTATCTGTGTGTGTGTGTGTAAATCTTAGCTCACTAAAACAAAACCAGAAGAACTTTCATGTAAAAAGACAGATTTATACTACTGTGGTCTTGAGATAGAATTTTTTTAAACGTCGTATTTAGAAACAGACCCTGGTACACACAAACAGTAAAGGATTGATATATTTGGATATATCAATTGTTTCTGTTATTTAATTAAACACCTTAAAGCACAATGACTTTCTGTGTTCTACAGTTGTAGTAGGGCTTGGTGGAGATGACGCCCTCTTTTCTATATTTCATGCTATTTGAGAGTAAAGACCCACTTTGTAGGGGGCTCATTTGCCTGGCTAGCATGGCAGCACTATCTGGGAGTTCAGTTGGGCTGTGGACCAGAGGCCTCGGCCCCTCCTCCAGACAGGCTCTCAGTGGCCTGTGTGAGCTTCTTCAAAGGAGGATGTTCATACTGCAAGAGTAAGTACCCCAGGATCAGCTGACGGAAATGAATAGCAGTTTTTGTAACTTGCCTTTAGAAGTCTGGAAGTATTACTTCTGCTGAACTCTGTGAGTCAAGGCAGTTACTGGGTCCCTCCCAGTTTCAGGTATAAAAGATATTTCATCTCCTGGTGAAGGGGTCGCAAAGTTCTACAAGAGCATGTTGGATAGCAGACCTCGCTGTGCCTATATCTGGAAAAGACATTCTGTCACACTAGCTACATTAATTGCAAAAATGTCAAAGAAATGAAAAGAACCTACCAGGTGGGAGAAGCATTCAACAAACGCTTCTGTGAAACAGATCTCTACAAAGTGCAAAGAGCCCAATCAAATTAAAAATGCAAGAAAGTCAGTAAAGAAAAAAGAGGGGAATATCTATAGACTTTTTACAGAACAAAGATTTCAAAAGACTAGCAAAAATATGAAAATATGCTTAACCAGTTTCAATGTGAGTTCTCAATAATCTAGGAAATATAAATGACAAAAATTAGAATTCATTTGAAGCCCATCAAATTGGCAAAACTTCTGTCAATCAATCGCAAGTATTGGTAGTATAGTGAAGCAGCTAGAATCCTCATAGAACACTGGCTGGAATTTAGGTGTTTAATTATACAGCATCTAAGAACACTGATCCTATTCAAGGTTTATGGTTCAATGGCTACTCCAGGCTCATATGTGAAGAAACATCTCTATGATGTACGGGACATGACTATAGAAGGATGAGCGGATTCTGCAGTACTGCACAGAATGTTCAAATATGAAAACCACAATGTGCACTAGTAATAAAGTGGCCTTATAAATTATGGAGTATTTGTACAATGATGTAAGTATTACGTGCAGTGCAAGTGAAAAAGTATCTTTCTAGGAAGAAAATATTTACAAAAATATAATATGAAGCAAAAAAGCAAGTGAGACAGACGATTAATCCTCCATCTGTGGCATCAGTATCTCATATGAGCACAGTTCATGATGTCTGGCTGCTCCACTTCTGATTCAGGTCCCTGTTTACGGCCTGGGAAAGTAGCCGAGGATGGCTCAAGATCTTGGGCTCTTGCACTCATGTGGGGGACCCAGGAGGAGCCCCTGGTTCCTGGCTTTGGCTCAGCGTACCTCTGGCCGAGGCAGCCATTTTCTTTGTCTCTGCTTCACTCTGTGAATCTGCTTTGCCAATAAAAATAAATAAGTATTTTAACAGAACTTGCATACCAATACAAAATTTCAAAACATCAAAGAAATGCTTGTGTATTTGTATGAACATATGCATATTCTACAAAGCATCATATCATTCATGTACAGTATTTAAATGTAAAATTCAAAGCAGCAATTACCTTCAAAATTAGGTAACAGAATGGAATCAGGCCTTCACTTCTAATAGGAGGTTGGACTGAAAATCTAAGTGTAACACTGCCTATAATTTTGCCCTTAAGGAATAATTTGTTTGACTTGAGCAACTGCCTTCCTCTAGCAGAAGAAAAATACCTATAGGATATACGAGACCATGAATTTTTCAGAGCGAGTTTACAATGGCCCAGAACAAGAGGAAACAGGTAAGGAGCAGGAAGAACAAGACTGGCCCCTTCCCCACGTCGGCTGGGGTTGTATGACAGCCCACTAATTGTACGTAAGTTCCAATCTGTTAGGGAACTCCCTATATAGATGGATTTAGGGAATCCACAGAAGTTGACCAACCACTCTACAGATCAATCAATTGCCCAGGATGTGGGCAGGGAGTCCATTTGTATTTCCAGGAAATGTGTTAAACATTTGAAATCTTGCAAATAATTTAAGGAGATTGATATTCATTAACTTTAATGTATTCTTTACACCCACTTCCATGAAATGCTGACATGTCAGCTATTTTGTTTTATTTTCTTCTAATTATTTTTATCTTAATAAAACTTTTAGTGTTCTCATAAGAAGCACAATTTATGATTGAAAATAATCTCTTTGGATAACAAAAACTTTTCTCAAAAACGTTAGCAAGTAAATGCAAATTAATTGTTTTGGTCTTCCTTGGAGCTTTCCAACTCCAAGGGGCCTGGCATAGTGGCCTAGCAACTGAAGTCCTCTCCTTGAGTGTGCCAGGATCCCACGTGGGCACTGGTTCTAATCTCAGCAACCCCACTTCCTGCCCAGCTCCCTGCTTGTGGCCTGGGAAAGCAGTTGAAGATGGCTCAAAGCCTTGGGACCTTGCACCTGCATGGGAGACCCGGAAGAGGCTCCTGGCTTCAGATCAACTTAGCTCCAGCCATTGCAGTCACTTGGGCAGTGAACCATCGGACAGAAGATCTTCCTCTCTGTCTCTTCTCCTCTCTGTATATCTGACTTTGTAATAAAAATAAATCTTTTCTTAAAAAGCTGTTGCAAACACTGGCTGGGATGGGATAGCAAGTTAAGAAGCATGGTGCAGGTCCCCACAAATATCAGGTACACAAGGATTACAAGAGTGTTGCCTCATACAGTAGAGGGGCAGGAGATTTGGCTGATGATTCTGACAATCACAGAGTGAACTAAGGCAAGCCGCACTGGCCTCCCTGAGTTCTACTTAGCCTGTGTCCAACTGACAGCATGACATTGACATAAACCGTGCAGGACCTTCAGAGTCTGGATAAGCATTAAGATGGGGCTTTGAACCATTTTGCTCTCAAATCCAAAGTGTCTAGGAGACAGCTCGGTGTCTACACTAGTGTGCAAAGGCCAATGCAACTGGGCCAAACAAAGACAAAAGAAAAAAACGTGGAAAAAGAAAAAGGAAAGCATGAGAGTATCTGGATATTCCTCTTGTGACTGACTTACCTTCTACCTGCTCTTTTCCTCGCTTCAATTTACTTCACTCCAGCCCTCAAGAAAGTTACCACACAAGCAGACAGACGATCCCATGGTCAGTGGTCATTTCATTCATTTCTTCACAACGTTATCTTCTTCCACACTCTGGGATTCAACTGCTGCACAGCATCTCACATTTCCATGGCCTTTCACCCTCTTTTCACTCCATCATTTTAATCCAAAGAGAGGGTTTTCACAACTCAGTGAACAGTTCGAGTACACTGATTTTTTTACTTTAAAAGCAGTTGGACGGGCTGCAGGATATTTCACCCCATGATCCAGCTATGTTTGAAACTGGATTATAATTTCCTGGGCTTGCCTAAAATGCAATGCAGCTTAATTAATCTTGTGCACCTTTCTTTACAATTTTCATTTATGCTGACCAGAAACCTGATGTCTAGAAGGGGAAACCTGGGCATCGTTCAGTTATGAGGGCACAGAGAGGGACACTAATTTTGCTGCTGTGTCCTCCATCCCCTTAAAAGGATGCTCAGCCTGCACTTGCATGGTGGCCTTCAACCCCACAGCATCAGTGTTCACTTCTTAACTGAAAAAAAAGATGGTCTTAGTATCTGGTCATATTTCTCATGATCATTCTGAAAACTCTGTTATATTTAACCCTGAATTTGAGATCTCCTGCTCTGGTTAAATTGGCAGGTAAGGTAAAGAAACAAGTAATTGGATGCTTTTCTTGTTGTAAACTGATTTTCTCTCTGAAATCCATCTCTTTAGTTCAAATAAGTCACCTACTCTTGATTGTATAAATTTTTCTTTCACAGAAAAAGCAGACTGATCTGAAAGAAATATCAAGATTGAACTGCAGCAGTGGCGAGATACACACTACATTCTATACAATAACTATGTTTATATCATCACCTATATTTCCTTAAGAGAATATAAGAATCAGGAGACAATTCCTGTACAACAGAGTTATTCTGGTTTTCTATATGATTAAATCTTTCAAACTTTCTATTACATCTTCAGATCAGAAGCAAACGACTCTAAACTGATTTAATAGAACATTAGCTTTAGAGTTATAAAGAGGATCATAAATGAGGATTTTCTGAGTATATGCAAGGAGATAGCTCCTATGCTTATTTTCAGAGAGATGTAAACAGGATAGACATCTGACCTCAGACATCTTACAGTCTGGCTGGGAAATACAGTCATATAAACAATTGGGTTTCGATATGATAAATGTACTCCAAAAAGGGAAAGTGGGACAGACTAATGTAGACTGGTAAGGAGTTCAGAAAACATTAGTCACCAGTTTGGAGGAAAGAAAATAGATGAAGAAAAAATGAGAGAGGAGGCCAGACACAGAAAGCCCTACAATACAAGTTTAGATGTCACCTTCAGAACAGCGTGAACTGACTACAAAGCTTCTACAAAGAAAAGAGGGAAAATCTGATTTTGAAAGAATATTCTGTTTGTACTGTGGAGACGGGATTTAAATGAGACAGTCCAGAGGCACAAAAATTGAGTCAGGAGATGGTGGTGGCCTCTTGGATTGGCAGCCAAAAGAGAACAGGAACATTTATTAAAATATTTAGGAGTAGAACAAACAGCATAGTTATGTTCTTGCAGCAGGAAGGGAGAGAAGTATTTAAGAATGAGTGAAATATAAGTAGGGAAGAACATGTAATATTTGGAATGCTTACAGGGCATACCCTCGTGAAGATTCTTAATACGGGACTGAACACACAGACTGGAATCACAGATAGGAAATGTAGTCCGTATGCTGGACATTGGTAACAACAATGAATAAAGTCATCAGGGAGGGTTAGAGGGCTCTGGATGAGAAGGAAAGATGATGCAGAAAAACACCCTGGGAAGCATCACCATGAGAAGGACTCTACAAAGAGAAGGTTCTTGCAGAGAAAGCTGAAAAGGATATGGTAGTGAGATGGAAGGGAACAAAACTCCAGTTTAAAAATGAGCAAAGTAAGATATATAAATGGTCAACTGGCACATGAAAAAAAATGCTCAGGATCACTAATTATCAGGGAAATACAAATAAAAACCACAATGTGACATCATCTCATTCCAGTTGGAACAATTATTATCCAAGAACTAAAAAATACTAAACACTGTTGTGATTGCGGAGAAAATGGTATCCTAACATACGGTTGCTGGGAAAACAAATTAGTGCAACCATTCTGGAAAGCAGATGGAGGCTCCTCAAAAAAACTCAAACTAGATCTCCCATCCCACTTCTGAAAACATATCCAAAAGAAATCAAACTAGCCTAGAAAATAGGTACCTGCATGCGCAATGAAAGAAATAGGGAACAAACGCACTTGCTTATCAACTTATGACTAAAGGAAAATGCAGTGTATACGCATATATGATGAAATGTTACTAAGCCATAAAAATACCATCCCAACATTCATAACCAATGGACGGATCACTACACTGAGCAAAATAAGCCAGATGCAGAAAAAGACAAACGTATGTGTTTTCTCGCATGGGAAAGTTAATCTATGAAGGGAGTATAAAACCACTATGGCTATCAAAGGATTTGGTATGCAGATATTCACACATATTGTCTACGTGAATTATATAATCTACAGAAAAAAGATACTCTTCTCATCTCCTTTTATAGTAACTGAAATGAATCTATATCTATATTTCCAAAAATAATGCATACGTGTTTACATAAATACCTACACATGAAATGCATCTAGAAAACTGCTACAACTGCTAAATCTTAAATTTTAAGATGCCTCTAGAAAACAAAGAAAAAAAGGAATGATACGCTGTACCTCGTAAATGTAGGTAATTGTTGTTATCAAAGTACTTTCAACGAACCAAACTGCAATCTTATTTTGGTGCAACAAAATTAAATTCATGAATGTCTTTTAATAATATGCTTTTTCTAACAGCCTTTTGGAGACCTCTTTGCTGAGGGAAAGTAATAATAATTATGAGAGAAAAAAAAAAGAAACCTTTTCTACTATTTCTCCGTCAGCTTCCTCTGACTTTCCACTGCTAGATGCAAATATCTTCGCTTCAACCATGTATAAAATTTTCCACAGTTCTTAAAAAACTCTGAGTTAAAAATAAGTTAACGGCAAAATAGTTGGAAGTATATCCCATAAGTACTAACATCTTTCCCAATGGTGAGATAACAAGATCAGCATAGTGTTTGCAATTTATAGAACATTTGTTAGATTCTCCTGGTGCTGATCGTCACCACTCCGTATGAAACGTGTGTTTCTGCCCCCATCTATCAGACTGAGAAACCAAGCTTCAGGGTAAGCATTTGCTCACGTTTATGCAGCTAGTAAATGCTAGACTTGGGCATCAACCAAGTATATCTTACTCCAACCCTTACTTCTGTGACACATTCATCATCGGTATTTCTGTCCTTCTCTACTTATTTACTATGTGCATGCATATTTAACTAACTATCCTAAGGAAACAAAGTGAGAACAAAGAGAAATCACTCAAGATGTTAATCAGCAAACGCTAGACCTAGAAAGCAAATGCTTCTTAAGAATGATGGTACAAGGCTAAATGCTATCAACATAGTGTCTACAGAAAGATGCTGTAAGTACCCCTTGTGAAAGTGTTACTGAAAGGGAAAATGCATTTATATGATATGGCATCCACCAACAGAAAACTAAGTGTAATGATCCTTACCGATCATTCAGCCTTGGCCAACGGCAGGTATCTGAGCAGTGTGAAATACGCACGTCAGGGTTCCAACCTATCCAAGGCTCAGGCCATAGAAAAAAAGCAGCCACAATAGATTCTTGATGACCCCTGAGGACACTGCAGGGATAAAGCCGAGCCCTTTGCAGGTATGCCAGCACGCAGACGGCAATCAGGAGCACTGGCAGACAGTTTACTCCTCAACACTCCAAGTGATTTAAGAGTTCATCTCAGTTCTCCATGTCCTATTTATGGCTACTGTCAATTGAAGGAAGACATTTTATAACTAACAAAGGACAGTAATGCCCATTTGTTTTTCACCTGTTTTTGAGCAATAAACTGACGGGGACTGAGAAAGAACTTGATAAGTTGAAATGAATTCTTCAAATCCTGCTTCTGTCTAGGGTTTTGTTCCCCTAAATCCTGGAAGTAGCAGTTTTTCTGATACTAAAATTTCTTGTGTAAATGCTAATATTAACTACAGACACAAGTATTTTATATTATTTTAGTTTACAGCACATAGGACCCATCATTAGGTTTCACACTTGTTTCAATTGTGTTGGAGGTGCTAAAACAACAAAAACAAAATTTACCATTAAATAGGTGACCTTCTTATCAATCTCAGACCTCTGGTTTCACCCACAGTTACAAAAATGATTTAAAAAATTTTTTTAATTTTTTTAAACTTAGATGATGTTAACATAGTTCATCAGGGAGGGGTGGATCAAGGGTTAGGGAAAAGCGGGTGTGATCACTGTTTCCAAGTTTCTCCTTCCTGTTTTGGTGGTTGCAGGGAAGGGTAGAAGCCATACCCAGCCTCCCAACTGCTTCAGAACCCAGGGATGGAGAATGACCACTCGATATAAACATAGGGTCCCAATGTGGTGCATACTCCGAGGGTTCTGCCCAGGTGGTTGCGACAGCTCTGAAATGTTATTGGTCTCACTGATGCAAGGATGAGGGAACCCTTTCAATGTCCATTGGCTGACACAGTCAACCTCAGTCTCCATTCACCGAGATACTTGCTGTCATTGTCATTGTTTGGCTGGGGCAGTTGTCCAATTTGTTCTGTCCTCCTTCCTCTGGGATGACACAGATACCCCTGCAGGGCTCAATGGGTTGCCCTATCCTCCATGTGGACCTGGGCCAGCTGTCCATTACTCCGTCTTTTCCTCTGAGGAGGACCAGGTCTCACAGGTGGGCCAAGGACCCTAACCAGGCAACCAGGGCCCTGTTGGACTCCGCACCAAGGAGTCTCAAGGGCCTGGCACCCACCACGCAGGTGGGTCAGGGACCCAGGCCAGGCGACCAAGACCTGGCCAGAACCCCTGCCCGAGGCTCATTGGCCCAGTACCCACCAACCAGGTAGGCCAAGAACCTGGGCCAGGCGACTCAGGACCTGCCAGACCCCAACCGCATATCCCCAGGACTCATGGACCCAGCAAACCCTCCCGAGTAGGTGGGTCGAGAACCTGGGCCAGGTGACCTGGGCCCTGCCAGCCACTCTGCCCCCTGGGGCTCAAGGACCCTGCGCCCATGGAAAATGATTACTTTTAAAAGTAGCAACTTTTCACACCTATTGAGACGTCGAGTGGGATAGCTACACCTCTTATCAGAGTGCCTGGGTTCAAGTCCTGCCTCTGCTCTCAGTTTCAGCTCTCTGTGAATGCACTCCCAGAAGGCAGCAGGCGTCACTTACACTGGAGTTCCTGGCTTCCAGCCATGACCTAAACAAGCCCTGAGTGATGTGGGAAGTGGAAATGAGCCAGCAGCTGACAGCTCTGGAGCTCTCCTCCATTTCTCCTTCTCTATTTCAAATAAAATGCATAAAATTTAAAATGAGTAACTTCTAATGTGTACAGAAAGAACATTTGCTGTTTCTGGGGAGATTTATTTTGAATGAAGACATCTTAACTCTTTCTTTTCCTACCTATGCACAACAAAAAGTGCAATAATGATTAGACACATGCTCTAATTTTTATCAAAATGCATGTACTGTTAAAATAATTTTAGACTAACAGTACACCCATGAGTATTTGTGAATTGTTTAATTAATTTTGTATTCAGTGTAACAGCAGTAGAGTTTTCTTAAAATGGGATAACAGAAATGTAGATATCCATTTATATGTGATGGTATTATGTCTAGCGAACTCATTTTAAAGAGAAAATGTTATCCATTGTGAATATATTTTATATACATAAGCTAACAAACATCATGGCTTACCTTAGTCATACTCAGAACATTCTCACTAGCCTATAGTTAATTGGACAAGTCACCCAACACAAAGCTTATTTCATAAAAAAATCTTTTACACAATATGTATACCAATAAATGAGTATCTTATACACTATGAGATGTGGAAACAAAACCACAGTATCGAGAGACCATTCTGCCCACACAATGCTCCACAGAGTAGAGATCCCTGAACCCAAGGATCACCTGCCTGGAGCTGAAGTTTGCTGCCACAGCCAAGCATCCCAGCAGGGTATCATACTGCATGTCCCCACCACGGAGAGTGAAAAAACCCACTTCAGTATCTACTGGATACATATCATCTTTGCACTGCTGTAAAGCTGAAAAATTCTAATTCAAACCTTTGCTAGCAGCATGTATGTCTAAGTTTGTTGTTTTAATGGTATTTATTTTCCTGGATTTAGGATGGAAAAAATACTCTTTAGCCAAGCCTGAACAATAACGAGTTGGAAGTGCTTCTTACTCAGTAACTTATGTATATATTAATTAAAATTTTATGTATTTATTAAACAAATAATTCATCGGGACCCTACTTTTAATGATTTATCTTTTATTTAACAAACACATAAAATCTTAAACTTATAAAATGATGTTTGGTTTTCTACCTTTGCCTGTACTTATTATGTTATGACACATTTAAACATCAGAAAGTTACAAACTTTCAACTTACACTAAAGGACTATAACTATCCTGATAATATGAAGAAAAAATAGCAGAAGGGGAAATTGGAGAGGCAGGAAGTGAGGGGGAAGAATGAATCCCTAAACCTACAAAACTATATCATGGAAAACAATAAAAATATATGGACTTTAAAAATAAATTCATAAGATACAAATCATTACTATTTTATCAAAATCTCTACTTAGTGTCCAAATATCAGGAAATCTATCCCAAATACATTAATCTCAAACAGAAAATCATTTGTTTAATGCTGATTTAAAAGTGCTGTTATCAGGCCCAGCACAACAGCATAGTGGTTAAGGTCCTTGCTTTGAACACGCCGGGATCCCATATGGGCGCCAGTTCTAATCCTGGCAGCTCCACTTCCCATCCAGCTCCCTGCTTGTGGCCTGGGGAAGCAGTCGAGGATGGCCCAATGCCTTGGGACCCTGCACCCACATGGGAGACCCGGAAAGAAGTTCTTGGCTCCTGGTTTCGGATCGGCTCAGCTCCGGCCATTGTGGCCACTTGGGGAGTGAATCATCGGACAGAAGATCTTCCTCTTTGTCTCTCCTCCTCTCTTACATCTTCCTTTCCAATAAAATAAATATTTCTTTAAAGGCACTGTTATCATCAAATAACAAAAATTAGAAATCACATGAATAAGATGTTACCACTTTGCCAAGAGTAAATGCTTTCTCTCCAAACAATAAGTGGTTGTCCAACCAGGATTTATCTATCCTCTGTTCCC
Source organism: Ochotona princeps (assembly GCF_030435755.1). Classification (NCBI taxonomy): domain Eukaryota; kingdom Metazoa; phylum Chordata; class Mammalia; order Lagomorpha; family Ochotonidae; genus Ochotona; species Ochotona princeps. Next base: position 68,490,746 of record NC_080839.1, read on the forward strand.
TTTCTGTTTTCTGACAGAATCCAGAAAACTCTCAGACTTTAGAGAACACAGAGTTCCAGACGTGGGATCCCTGAACCATATAATGTGAATTCACATGGAAACAGCGAATATTTGCATTGTATCTTTAATTTGGCAAGGAGCAGGCTTTCACTGACTTACTTATGATATTGAAATTTTATAATTAGTAAAATAGCTACATTAAATGCTTATTAGTGCTAAATGCTCAGTAGTACCCAATGATTAAGGAAACCATAGCAATATTAAGACATCTGGACAGTAACCTGATATATTTGAACTACTTGATTAAAAAGTGCCAAACAAAATCATGTTTGTAGAATATACGACAAGGCACTCTGAGGGACTGTCAGAAAGTAACTGCTACAAGCCATGCAGGAGCGGGCAGAGCGGGCACGCTGAGTGCTTGCTTCCACCATCTCTGATTAACTGGTTCTCACTGGAAAGTGTCAAACTACCCAGAGGTTGGATAAAAGACTGTCTGCGTTATAACCAAATATCTTTTAATCGGTTAAGATGAGCCATGTTTATCAAAACTACATATAAAGTGACAATAGAATATTACCTATTGCTGCTGTTTTTCTTAAAAGTGGAAATAAATACCTCAGAAGCCATGGGATTAGAAGTCATGGCTTTATTTGTGATGATATCCTTGAATGTTATTGGACATATAATTACTTCCATGATTTTTTCATGAAAAAAAAGAGAAAAAAATCCCAACCTTTAAGAAACTCATATCCCAACATTCTCCCCACTCTCAACTCTTGCTGTATTTAAAGCTCCAGATTTTACAATGTGTTTCTGATCCCATTATCCTCTTAAGTGACAGCAGTTATCTTTGGACTAGCCACTGTACCTACCCCTCAGGTACCTAGGCACAGCATGGGACACATGCCAACTTACTCAGCATCCACTGAACAGATTTAAACACCTAAGTACCACAAAACACAGGCACCATATTAATTTAACCACACGTTTCCAAAGGTAGTCTATCTTCCTTCCCCACCTAACCCACAATGTCATAGACCAGCCTTTTTAAGCTGTTCAGCTCTCTGCTCTGAACCAATACAGAGAGCAAACCATAAAACCTGCAAGAGGGAATTAGCTTGAGATTAGCAGGCTAATGATGCGGTTATCACAATGTGGCAAGCTTTATGGAAAGCATATTACTGCTTGAGAATAAATGCGAACACATCTCCTAAAATTCTGCCAGGCATCTACAACCGTATGCATGTGACAGGCTTTTGTTTGGTGTTTGCTTGAGCTACTCAGGGATTTTGTCCAGCGGAGAGCTCATACTGTCTAATTACTGCACTCTTTGTCCTACACCTAAGAATTTAGAGTTCCCTTCCTTGTTAGGTTCTCCCAGCAAAACAGAAGCATGACACAGAACCTGAACTCAACCCAATTAGGAAACTTTTAAGTTGGAATAAAAGGGAAAAAGTCTTGCGTATACTTGGTAAAACCTGCTTTCCAGAAATAGATCTGAAACATCCAGGTGGGCCAAAGCCAGCAAGTTCGCTTTCCTGTCACCAAGTCATCACTAATAAGAGAGATGACAATTCCCTATCACCTGGAACTGTTTCCTTACATCCCAAAAGAACTTCCTAGAGGAAGCCAGTCCTTCCAATCTCACTGAAGTTTAACGGGGATTCACCAATGAGACAAGCTACTCCATTAGCTCTGTTTAATGGATGACTCGCGGTTATGTTTCCATCCTAGCTCTCTTCCCTTTTAGATTCAGTACAACATCTACAGTGTCCGGCAGTCTAGCAGTCCTCTCTCCTAGCTCTGCATTGCCTTGGACTTCCCGTTTCAGTCTAACAGTGGAATTAGAAGGCCTGTGGGACTTAGTCCTTCCCACCTGCACCAGCATGGCTAGCATCACTTCTGCTCCAGTCACTCACTCTACTCCAGGAAGAGTGGCTTTCTGGCTGTCATTCATAAAAGACATGATCACTCAAAACTTCGCAGAAAGTCTTAACATTTTCTCAGTGAGTCCACATATACACACAAACATACACACATCTTTCCTAACATATCTTTCTCCATACCATTTACTAATCTGCTGACATATGAAATATTTTCTTAGCTTATTTCTTGTTTGTTTTATCCTGCTACAATGTAATTGTGTAACTGCCAAGCACAAATTACCAGCCTGAGACCATTAACTGTCCATGTGTTAGAGTATTGGCTGCTGAATATCAAAGGGTAGATGTATAAAATCAAGCCAAATGAGTTACCCAGTTCACAACCCATTTAACACCAAAACAATCTGTTTCTGGTTTCCAGACTCCATGAAAAAACTAGTGGAGGGTTTTTCAGCATTAAAATAAATGACAATAACCTTTAAAACTAACTACAATACATTTTTGTAAAACTTCATCTCTCTCTCTGAAACCTCTGGCAACAAAGCTAACCCTTGCTTTTGCTCTTCCTCTGTTCTTAGACTGCATTGTTTCTTATTTCGACACAACAGAAGGCCATGCCAGGACACATTCCAGGGCAACCCATAACAATAATGTAGACATATCCTACAAGTATTGTAATTCTGAAGTTTGGGTATTTCATGGCAATAGAACTGAGCTTGCAGAGGGGTTTCTTTGCTCACAGTTATATAAGTATCAGAGAGCAGAGCTGGAATCCAAATCTAGAACTGAAGACATAACAGTGTTCTTCCTACCAAGCAGTGTTCCCTCTGCAGTTGGGCTGAAGCTCCTTAGCAGAAACTTACGGCCTCGTACTTCCTGTTATTAAGGAAATCAATCACTGGTAGTTGGCAACATTTGCCAAGTCCTAGTGAGCAGACTATGTAACATTTTACCCATTTAATCATTTACTAAGCAGCTAAATTATTATTTTAATCTAATATGAAAACTGCTCTAATGTTAGTGTTAATGAATAATCACTACATACATATCAGTGATTCCCAGTCCTAAATAACTGATACTGAATTTATATTAGAGTATATGGGGTTTTATCTAGTAGAACTTTATTTAATTTTATAACATAACTTGGAAAACATATTTACAGAGGTTAAATCAGGTGCTTTAAATTACAGAAACGAAAATTATGTTCAAGAGAGAATCAATATGGTGGAATAGGGTAAAGACACGTTTAAACAGAGAAATATTAGCCAGTGTGAAGAAGAGAGGCCACATTCCAGGAAATAGGAGTGGACAGAACAACAGCAAAGGTGTACCTGGGAGACTGACAGATACAGGTAAGCAGAGGACACAAGGGTGTGGTGTTGCAGTGACTGATACCCCAGCGGCATTCAGCAAACGGTGATCTGAACTCCACCAGCAAAAAGGTGAGAAGGGACATTCAGCGGGAGATTTGGAGGTGAACCCAGACAAAGAACTGCTCATCCTGCTGGTCTGTTTCATTTGATCAAAAACAGAGACAGAGCAGCAGGTTCCAGACGGGTGGTGTGGGAACAGGGTGGATTTCACAACTTAGCCCCCTAGAGTTGTATCAGGCATCATTTTGTTTAAGGAGGCAAGGGCTATGGACAGAACTGCACATGCACTGAGCTGGGAGTAAACTCATTTCTGACTCAGTGAACTGCAACAATGTGGCATCCTACAGGTTTCCCCCAAGACAGGTACAGGTAGCCCTCAGACCTGATGGCTAGCAGATCAAGAACTCTAGTAGTGGCATTTTGTACAGTGTGGCAAAGTATATAAGACTGCAGGGACAACAGTGAACTGCGCATGTGCTGATCTCAGCAAGAACTCACTGAACTCAGTGCACTGCACTGGTCCCACAGGAAAATAATACTGACTGTGGCATCGTACAGGTCAAAATAGGTCTGTGTAACCCTCAGACCTAATAGCCAACAGGTTCTGACAAGATCAGCACCACCATCATCCTAGCTATATAGTACACCACATATCTCCCCTATCCTGGGACCTGCTCCAATCGAAAGTGGGAGAAAGGTTGTACAGACAACGGTGCAGCCTTAGCACAGTATCACAGGAGGTAGAAAGTGGTGAGCCAAGACCTGGGACTACAGAGGCCATGGTGGAAATGTAACATAAGAACCCAGACCTGGAACTCGCTGGAGGGAGTGGCACAATTGTTTGCAAGCAAAGAGTTGTGTACCAACTGCAATAAGTACAATCGAACTGTAGACCTGTGGATGACAGAGCTTAGACACCTGCCCCAAGAAGAATCTGATAACCAGAAGTACAACGACCAAAGCAAAAGAAGAGACAGAGGCACAATGAATATTACTGAAGACTCCCCTGCAAAGGAGCAAAACCCTATGCCCACCTCAGAGTTCACTGAGGAAACCATAGAGAAAATGGGGAATACAGAATTCAAAACACTTGTTATAAAGCTTCTTAACGAGAAGCATGTAAAGCAGGCATTCAAGGAATTTAAGGAATATGTCACACTGGAAATGAATCAAATGAAAGCTGATATATCAGAAATGAAGAATACAGTGAAACAAATTAAAAGTGCTGTGGAGAGTCTCCAAATTACAATGAAGCAGGCAGAAGAAAGAATCTCAAAATTAGAAGATCTCTCCTGTCACCAGGGGGAAACAAACAAAAAGCTGGAAGCAGAGCTGGATCAGGCAAAAAAAAGTATTCAAGAATTGAAAGACACTATTAAAAGGCATAATATAAGAGGTATGGGAGTCCCAGAAGGTACAGAAAGAGAAGCTGGGTTTACAAATATATTTGATGAAATAATAAAGGAAAATTTTCCTAATCTAGAAAAAGAATTGGGACATAACATACAGGAGGGGTACACAACTTTCAACAGGCTTGACTAAAAGAGATCTTCACCAAGACACATGATAATCAAGCGCTCTTAAATGTGCACATGAAATCAACTGACATATAAAGGAATGCCAGTTAAACTCACAGATGACCTCTCACAGGCAACTCTACAGGCCAGAAGACAATGGAGCAACATATTTCAGATTTTAAAAGAAAAAAACTTTCTGCCCAGGATAATGTACCCAGCAAAACTTTCCTTTGTCTTTGAAAATGAAATAAAATTCTTCCACGGTAAAGAAAAGTTAAAAGAATATACCTCTTTCAAACCTGCCATACAAATGATACTTAAAGATCTTGATGGAGTATTCTTGATGGAGAAAAGGAACAGCGCCCACCAAAACTAAAGGCAAATGCAAAGAACATCCCAGTGAAGCAACAACAGAAGACTAAATCAATGAGCAACCCATTGATAAAATGACAAAACCAAATTACCACCTATTTGTATTTACCATAAATGACTTAAACTTATCAATCAAACATCATAGATTTTTAGACTGGATTAAAACCCATCTATTTTTTGCCTACTAGAGAAACATTTCACCAACAAAGATCTGTGAAAACTGTATCCCTGGATTTTGATTTTTTGTTAGTTTCATCTCTTCAAAACACTTTCTCCTGATTAAATTCTGCAATGACTCATAGATCATACAGTAGCTTAATTTTCTTCAAAAGGTTCTTGATTTTCTTCCTCACTTCTTCAGTGACACATTAGTCATTCAGTAGCATGTTATTTAATTTCATGGTGTTATTAATTTATTTTTTTTCTTCCTGTTGTTGATTTTGTTTTGTGGCTTTTCATTTAAGGGGATGTATAGTGAGTATGTAATGGAGACTATCATATACAGATGTGAGGATACAATGCAGTAATCATCTCTACTTCCAGACAAAGATGGACTCCCAATGAAACTGTTTACTATATCTCGACAATAGGGTGCTAGGCTCTCTGCCATTGTCTATGCCCACACTGATGGACATATGACTGTGTAAGAAGAACTATACTATAGTAATGATATAGGGGAACTCAATGGGGGGGGGAACTGGAGAGGGGATAAGGGAAATCCCAGTTTTTATGGAACTGTATTATAAAAAGGTAATAATAAAAAGAAGTAAAAAATTTTTTAATCATGTTTCACAGTATTAAATCCAAAATGGATAGCAAATCTATTCCAATTGTCTCTACTGCATTCTTCGACATTTAGAAACACATGAAGTGGGTTATTAATATACAAAAACATCAACTGGATAGTTTTGGTTTTAAATGAAATAATATCCAACCATAGGGTAATCTATAAAATTTTTCAGTAAAGATCAAGGAGTTTAAATGTAAGCAGCTCTTAACTTATTTACTCTCAATCTACTGACAAAAATGCCCAAGAAGTTTCAGAATGAAAAAGGAAAATAGAAAATCACTGTTAATTTGCAATATTAACAAATAACTTCTCATTTAAAAAAATGTTTAAAACTCAAAAATATATAGATGGAGTCTTTGGTCAAATGTAAATGGACAGGCAATGTCATGGTGGATTTTACTCTAGTCATCACCTTCCTTAACTTCAAAGTCGGTGAATTGATGATGGAAACAGAAAAAAAAACTTTAAACAAATAATGGACAGATTGTCCAAATTTGCTGAAAACTATACACTCATAAACTTAACATCTTTAAGAAAACATTTAATACACATTTAAACAGAAACAGAAGAGAACCATATCGTAAGATATCACTCTTAAACTGTTCCAAAACAATGATAAAAATGAAATCTTAACAGTCGGAGGAGAGGGTATGCAAAGGCCATGCCAAGTTGAAAGTAACAATGATCATGGCGCCATCATGTTTTATTGGGAACTGCATATGGTATACAATGGAGCAAAATGTTTAACACTAAAAGAAAAACATCTGCCAACATATTAACTTGTATTTAACATAAATACTTAAGATAAAACAGTCAGCAGCACATGCCCACATATAAAAAAATATTAAAGGAGTAAGAAAAAACGGGCACTTTCTTCAGGTAGAAGAATATAACAGAGGAGAATATAAGTTTAAACAGGGAAAGAATACTAGAAATGGCAGAAAGATATCCAAGACTTCTTACTATTTGCATCTCTTTAAAATATGATTGACTATAAACAATAGTGACAATATCATATGAGTTATCAAACACATGTATGAAAAGAATGCATGAAAATAATATGCTAAAGACATATAAGTATACAACCGTAAGACACACCATATGTGAATGGTACGACATCATTTAAAACAGATTAAGTTAAATATGTAACTGCAACCTAATCACTACATTAACAAGGCTCAAAGTGATAGCTAATAAGCCAACAAAGAAGATAAAGTAGAATCCATTAAGTCAAGAAAGGGCAGAAAATGAAGAAAGAACAAAGAATGATAGGAAGAACCAGAACACATGAGAAGTGACTGACAGATTTAAACCCATTCACACTGAAAATCACATTAAATGTAAAGCTACAAGATCTGGATCTGTCAGTCCAATTAAAAGTCAAAAATGGCCACACTGGATACAACAACAATATTCAGTTACATGCCACATACAAAAAAAAACCCACATCTTACATATAAAGAAGCAGAAAGGTTAAAAGGATAGGGTTTAAAAAATTACATACTCTGATAACACTTATCAAAAGAAAGCTAGAGTAGCTGTATTAACATCAAACCAAGTACCTCTGGGAGAAAATCCCATTGCCAGACATAACAAACATAATTTCATAATCACCAGAGTGTCAGCTTATTCAAGGGACATAATAACTCTACATGTTTCTACACCTAATTACAAGGCTTCAAAATGCATAAAGAAAAAACTGATAGAAATGTGAAACAAAGCCATAAATATGACCAGAAATTTAAAATATTCTCTATCTAAAACTGATAGAACATATAAAAACAAGCATACAGAAGACTTGAACAGCACAAATAACCAACTTGTCCTAACTGAAATGTTCAGAAATTCCACCTAGCAAGAGTAGAATATACACTCTTAGCAAGTACACCCAGAACAGTTACCGTAGATAACAGCAAAATCCTCACCCTCAGTCATCCCCTAGGAAGATGACAACCAGAGACTACTAATAGTACCGAGACAGCACTGAGCTCCCAGGGAAGCCATCACCACCAACTGCTGAAGACCCGAGTCTGTCTAGCTCTCTCTTCTCTTTCCCTCCCATACACACACACACACACACACACACACACACACGTGTCAGGGAGGCTATGGTACGGTTACTCCTTACATTTTCCCAAAATCCTTCTGTCACTTCTTTTATCCATTGAAGTTGTCTTAGACTAATTCATGTTCCAACTTGTAGAGAAGTCAGTAATTTTACTGAAGTGATTGCTAGTCTTCATCACAGATTTTTACATGTAAGATGATATGTAGCTGACAGCACTTCAGACCCACCCAGCATCAGAAGTTCAGGTTCCAGGTGGCAATTAATCAAATAATTAAGTCTACCAAAGACATAAGTAAAAAGTAAAGAAACATTTATAAGGTAGAAAAAAAATGACATTAAGGGAGGACATAATATAGCCCTATTATAAATCTTTACTAAAGCTATCTTATCAAGACAAATTCTTAAAAGAAATGTGATCTTTTCCATCATACAAAAATACTATTAAGTTTTCCTTTTCATATTTTATTGATATAACGTGAACATTCACAACACAGATTTGAGAGCAGGGTGCTACTTCACTCCCTCCTAACTGCCCTTCTACCTACATACCCACCTTGCCTTCTCCTGCCTTATTTTTTTTATAATGACAAACTTTCAGTTTATTTCATAATCCCAGGTTTAACTAGTCCTTTGATGAAGAATTCAACAAGCAGCAAATAGAAAAGGCCATTGTTCCTCCAGAGTGCAGACCAAGGTTATAAACAATAATCAAATCTTCTAATTTGAACCCATACACATGTTCTCATTTACCTTCTTGCAATACTTGACTAAGAAAATATTCTCGTGGCATCTACTTTTCCATACTTCTGCTTACTTTATCAGTTTGTAATTAATCATCTGTTCTACATTCAAATCTGTAGGAATTTTTAAACCAAGCTGACACACATGCAAAGACTTTCTGGCAATCTTTACATAAACGTGGCCAGTGAACAAAAATTTCCAGGATGCCAGCTAAATGCCAGTCCCTTACAGTTCAGAGTCCATATTCTATCTAGTCTACAGATAGAACACATACCTTCTGTTGAGACTTTGTAACTCATCACCCTCTACTATTCAGGGATTAGTCTCCTGAAAATCAAAGACAGACATCATCCCTTTCGCCCTGCACTAGAAGCCACACCCAAGACAGGGACAAGCAGAACCCCAGACAGCCAAAATAACGAATAACCCTGCAGTGAGATACAGAGAGATTTCCGCTCCTGAGGAATTTTGCTCCTTTAACCTCTTCTCTTCTTGAGTCTCCATCACTTTCCATAATGCAGCCTGGATGACAACTTCACAAATTCATAAAATGTAATGCTCCTTCCCAATCAATCAGGAGCACTGCATCCTGCAGTTCCACGTGCCCACAACGCCCTCTGTTGGCCTGTATCACTCAGGTATTTGATATTTCCATATTATGGAACCAGCTCATGGTCATTTCTCCCCAAATCAGTTCCTTCTGTCCAATAACGTTCTAGCACAATAGCTTTCAAATCTCCTTCACAGAAGTTAGAAACACTGCTCTTCTTCACTGTTTAACTTCCTCACCAGTGCAACAGAAAACACTGGGCAGAAATCGCCTCTTTCTAGATCACCTTTTTAAAAAAAAATATGTATATTTTATTAATTACATTGCATTGTGTGACACAGTTTCATAGGCTCTGGGGATCCCCCAATCCCTCCCGAAACCCTCCCCCATGGTGGATTCTCCACCTTGTTGCTGTATTACAGTTCAAATTCAGTCAAGATTCTTTCATTGCAGAAGTATACCAAGCATAGAGTCCAGCATCTTATTGTACAGGTAAATTCAACAGTTTCTTGGGGAGACCATCTCTGGTCTGAAGGCAGAGCTGGCAGAATATCAACCCGATCAATTTAAAGCCACAACATAACATCAACGACAATTTACAACATTATGGAATTAATTGACATGGTATTGAGTAACCAATATGCTAAAAAAAAATATGCAAGTTCTTAACCACATCCTGTGACTTCTTCATTGACATTTCAGTTTCAGTTTATACAAAGAACCGGCTGCTATACACCTTAAAATGGCTATAGGGTACTGTTCGGCTGTCTCATGTCTATTTTCACCTTTTATCTGTCGTAACTCACGCAGTAGGACTAAAGACAAATGTGTCCAATGCACAACTCATGACTGCATCCACTCTCTTTCGGCACCCAGACTTCAGTGTGAAGGGCACAAAACAAGTTGAAAACCATCACCCACATCCACATTTTCTCTACAGCGAAACACTCATACATGTGCCAGAATCTTTCACTTTCACGAAGAAAACATATCTCATCCACCACACTTGTCATAAAGCTTCATCCAGACAAAAAAGCAAACATGTTAACATGTATGCACTAATAAAAAGTTAGTTATTACCCATAGCAACCACAAATAAAGTGAGCAGGATATACAATGTTTATAGTAACTTCTGGACTTTCTAAGTAGAACCTTTCAAATTTGGTTGTTTTCAACATATAAATTTCCCCTTGTAACTCTGTTGAGAAATGCACTCTGCAATGAGCCTTATGGGGCTGTACATTTTTACCAGCGAAGCCAACAATGCAATATCCCCAGGCCACTTCTCAGGGTGGTATTTGTAGAAGCCACCGCTAAGGATACGGCCCTGCTGGCTTCTTAGACAAAGGGAAGGCCCGCACACTGTTATAAAGGTAGTAGATACTCCACGCTCAGTGTTCAGCCACTCTCAATGCCAACTGCATGGGCATGCAATCTATAGTCTCCAAGGACTCCACATTCAGGAGAGCCCTGCACTGAGCTCACATGCCATATTTTTTCTACCTCAAAATACTTTGTTAGTAAGGTACAAACGGATAATAGCACGCACACATACACACACACTGCAACCCCATTTCCACGTAGTTCGGTGATATTCCAAGCAAGTATGAGGCAAGCATGTTACATCAGTCACTGAAAAATTCAGGATTCTGACATCCAAAGACACCACTGTGCCAGAGTTGACTGGCAACATTAACCAGCGCTTCAGCACCATCAGCAATGAAGGAGCCGGAACAGATCACTGTTTATGTATTATGCCTGTCACTTGACCCTGAAGAGGACCCTGCTAAGTGAAAGGGAAAAAGAAGGTAGTTCATAGTTCCTTCTCATTTCAATCTTTCTTAAAAATAAGGCAAAGGCAGAGAATTTGATGGAATGCACAAATATTTTTTAAAAATACAATGGAATCATTTTGCACAGCATTTCTACCACGCTGCTATGAATTAAACCCATATATATATATATATATATATATATATATATATATATATATATATATGTATATATATCTGACCAATAAGATACAAATGACTCAAGTGATTCCTTAAATACTTTTATAGTTGGGCCCTGTGCCATGGCTAGGTGGTTAAATCCTCACCTTGTACATGCCAGGATCTCATATGGGCATCAGTTTATGTTCCAGCTGCTCCGCTTCCCATTCAGCTCCCTGCTTGTGTCCTGGGAAAGCAGTAAAGAATGGCCCAAGGCCTTGGAACTATGATCCCATGTAGGAGACCCAGAAGAAGCTTCTGGCTTCTAGTTTTGGATCAGCTTAGCTTTGGCCATTGTGGCCATTAGGGGAGTGAACCAGGGGTTGAAAGATCTTCCTCTCCAAAGATCTTTCTCTCTCTCTCTGTAAATCTGCTTTTCCAATAAAAATAAATAAATCTTTAAAAATGCACTGTATACTTGCATTTTAAAACATTGTTCTCTCATATAAACATGAATGGCAAAATTCATCAAATAATTATTCTAGTTTTATTTCAATTAGAATGACAATAAATAGCAACAAGCATAACAAGAAGTCAAAGAACAAAGAAAATATGTTACAGTCCAGTGCATTTATTGGTAATTTTTGCCTGATTTTTTGAGTTAAAAGATGTGTTTCATTTTGTCCTGGATCTCACAAATTCCATGATGAATGCTAGTGAAAAGAAAACATGATCCATTGTAACATCCACCCAGAACCCTTCACATTGCTTTTCAATGACCTGGGAACAAAGTCAAACACCATAAACAGGCTTTTGCTCATGCTAATTTGTTTCCTGAGAAATAGAGCCATTTGTTTCTGACCCAGGAATATCATGTCTTCCACTACAACCAAGGAAACAGCAATGGGTAACTTATCAGCATACAATTTGGGCACATTTCCAGACTCTGATAATTTTTATACCAACCACAAAGTTACCAGAAATATAAAAAGACTTGCCTAAGCACAGATTTCCCATGCAGGCAGGCCCAATTTAATCCTTTTCCACTTAATGCAAATTCTTTTCATCATTGCATCCTTTATTAAACAATTTGGTCTTTGTGATATCCTTTCCTACCCTATTAGGTCAAACCACATTGGAGTCTTTGTTTCTCTATAATTTTGAGATAAGAATAACTGTTAATATTTTCCTGGATTTTTCTTTTTTATGAGAATTATTAACTTAATTATTTCCCCTTAGTTATTTCGGATTTAATATTTACTTGAAAGAGTAGAAACAGGGAGAGGAAAAGGGAGAGGACAGGAAGAGAAAGAGTACACTTCCATCCAGAGGTTCATGGCCAGGTCTGGCCCAAGCCAAAGCCAGGAGCCAAGAACTCCATTTCATTTCTTATGTGGTGATGAGATTCAATTACTTGAGCCACTCTCTGCTGCCATCACCAGTGCCATAACAGAAACCAATATTCAAACTGGCACTCCAGAATGAGGTCAGCTTTGCTAGCACCATATTAACCCACTACACCACTAAACCAGACACTTCCTTAATTTACTACATGTATTTAAGAATCCTATTCTAATAACTTTACATTTCCTCTATAATAAACATGATTTTAATCGTGCAATTCATTGTGCCATATTTGTATTATCTTTTCAAACATCTTAAGATATTATACACATCGAAATAACTTTCTTGATATAGTAGTTAACTTCCCAACTGTATTGATCCTCCTCACAAACATTCCAACAAGATAGCAAAATATTGAAGAGAATTCTTTAAAATTCTCTTAAGTATATTGTGATACCAATTTTAACTCTATATGCATATGTTTTATAAATTTTAATAAGTGTGCATAAGTATGGAAAAAGTGAAGAAAGATAAATTATTTTATGCATCTTCAGAGATGTGAGTCAAAAAACCAGAACAGAAGTGCTACATTTTTCCACTTCTTTTGTACTGCTTGAATGTCAATGAATCGACATTTCACTGCTTGCCCAGACACATCAGCAGGAAGCTAGACTGTAAGTGAAGCTGGCAGGACTTGAACCAGCACCCACATGTGATGTCACCCCCACAGGCAGTGGCTTTATTTGCCACACAACAGCACTGGAACCTTCACAGACATTTTAAAGTTCCCTGATGCCATGTGCAAAACACTGAGCAGTAACGGCATTCCCATCAATGCTTTCTTACACGAGTTTCTATACTCATTATAATCTGCACATCATTATATCAGCATTCTAGCATATTTTGAAATGAAGCTATCATTAATATCAACAAGTATTGACTTTGTTATCTATTTTTAACTGCCAAAAATTCTATTAGTGATATTTTGCACTCAGTAAAGAAAATTAAGGAAAGCAAATGCTTAGAATGAGTATGATTTAGGTTTCCCCTCCTCCAGAAACTAACAAACTGTTTTTACATCAGGGAATTTGCACATCACAGAGGTATTCACAAAGCATGTGTAAGTAATTCCTGGAATATTTCTTACCAATTTAAAGAAGTATCTCTAGCATTATAAGTTATTTTTTATACATTTGAAAATCTTGACGGTAAAGCCGTTCTATAACCTAACGGAACGTGTCTACTTGTTCAAGTTTTGCTAAAAATCATGACAGAATAAACAAAATCTTAGAATGATACTCATGACACACTAACCTCTGTCAAATCACAGGTTTTCTTAAGTTACAACTGAAAGCCACCCATCCTGAAACTCCCTCAGTCTGATGGCCTGAAATGGTTTGTCACCAAAGCACTTGGTGGGTTGAAGAAACAGTTCAAATCACTGTAACTATGGATGAAATTGAAAAGCCATTTATACCTAGACTTTAATGTCACCATTGTAAATGGAACACATCTGCATGAACTGGCATGGGCTGTTGTTATAACAAAGAGTGAGCTCAGACACTGAACTATGCCCCAGCCTAAATCCCAACATAGGGACGTAAGGTCTTCTACTTTGGCTGACAGTTGGCTCATAATTGCACACTTCTTATGTATACTGCCAGGTTAAGCTTAACCCTTGCTTTTTTAAGAAAAAAAAAATCTTTAGAACAAGTTTATTTTCCTTCATAGTCAAGGTCTTAGTGCAAATGAAAAACTGAAGGCTGATGAATTATAATATTATTATTACAAATAAGCATTCATTGGATCCTTCTCCTCAGAGGATCCTGTGACACTATTAAAGGAAACTTACCTACTGCAAAAGGTTAATCAACTCAAACTCAACCAAAGGGATGACTTTAATTCAAAGTCCAAATGTCATATTCTGAGACAAGTTTTAAGTAGAGCAAAACAAATTTTAAAATGTGGAATACTAAAAGAATTCTGTGGTTTAAATTTGCAACCTCAAATCCTTCCAAAGATGACAGCACACATTTTCTGAGAATGACAGCAGACGCAGACACTTGCTAGAATGACAGTACACATTTTGATAATTTTGGAACACACACATAAGGGAAGTTTCACTCTATTTTTATTTTCTTGCTATGCCTTTGTCTAGATTTCATATCTGGGTAATGCTGCATTAAGTAAAATAAGTTGGAATGTGTGTTTTGTCCTCTTCTACTTTCTGTGGTGGCATAGAATTGCTAAGAATTCTACCTCAAGTATTTGGTAAAATTCTCTAATGAAATGGTCTCAATATAATCTTCACTCTCAGAATGTTTTAAACTATTAATTCGCTTGATTTGATGCAGAATTTATTCTGTTTCTTCAAGAGGGTGCTTTTTTTACTTGATTTCTCTCAGGGAATTTGTTGATTTCTTCTAAAACAGTCAAACCTAGACAAAAGATTTTCACAATAATCCTTTACTCTCCTTTCAATATCTGAAATATACACTCACATTCTTGCAATTATTCCTAATTAAAAGCACCTTTTCCATTGTCTTAACCAGTCAGCCTCCAGCCATTTTTAAATTGCTCTTCCCAAAGATCAACTAACATTTTCATTGAATTTCTTTGTATCGGTTTCCAGATTCCAAAATCATTTATTTCCCTTTGTATATTATTTCCTTTTTCTACTTGCTTTGGTTTATTTTTGCTTTCAAGACAGAAACTTCATTATTGCTTGAGACCTATATATTTTTTTTCATGCTTTATACTTTCCTCTAAGGATTGTATCAGCCATATCACACAAAATTTAATAGCTTTTGTTTTTGCTTTCATTTAGGTGAAAATATTTTTCATGTTACATGAAATTTTGTTTGATTCACAGGAAGCTTTGCTTACATTTGTTTACCTCCTTTTAAATGTTAGGTATTCGTCCATGAGACTTCTCTGCTAGTGGTTGTTAGTTTAACTTCATTATAAGAAAATGAACAGCATGACTTTAATTCTTAGAAGTGCGAGGTGGTTTGTTCTGTCATTCAGAATATAACCTATCTTTGTGAAAGTTACATATGCAGGCCTGGCACAACAGCGTAGTGGTTAAATCCTATCCTTGCCTATGCTGGCATCCCATATGGTCTCTGGTTCATGTTCCGGCTGCTTCACTTCCCATCTAGTTAACTGCTTGTGTCCTGGGAAAGCAGTAGAGGAGGCTCAAGGCCTCAGGACCCGGCAGCCATGTGGGAGACCTGGAAGGAGCTCCTGGATCCTGGTTTAGGATCGGCTCAGCTCTGGCCTTTGTGAGCATTTGTGTAGTGAACAAGTGGACAAAGATCTTTCTCTCTGTACCTCCTTCTCTATATCTGCCTTTCCAATAAAAATAATAACAAAAATAAACCTTAAAAATTGCACAGGCACTTTAGAACATACAATCTTCAGATGACGAATACAGTTGTCTATAAATATCACCCAGGTGAAGCTGAATGTACTATATACTTACATGTAACATATATAAGACACACTCTTACGCACCATTTTTTCTGTGTGTTCTACTGACTATTGACAGAGATATTGAAAACTACAACCACAATTGCAGAATCTAGAAAAATTACTCACTACATGCAATAACCATGAGAGGACTTTTTAAATGTGCAACTTTTCAGTTAAAAATAATTTAATTTAAAGAGTCAGCAACCTAAAGGCTCCACAAGTGGCACGAGCACCCCATATGGACACTGGTTCAAGCCTAAGTGACTCCACTCCCCATCCAGTTCTCTTCTAACGGCCTGAGAAGGCAGCTGAGGCAGATCTAAGTTCCTGGGTCCCTGAATCCACAAGGTAGACCAGGAAGAAGCTCATGGCTTCTGGCTTCAAATCAGTTCAGCTCTGGCCATTGCAGCCACTTGGGGAATGAATCAATGAAAGGAAAATATCTTGCTCTCCATCTCTCCTTCTCTCCCTGTAACTCTGCCTTTGTTTTTTAAAGACTGATTTATTTTTATTGGAAAGTCAGATATACAGAGAGGAGAGACAAAGAGGAAGGTGTCACTCTGTCTTTCAAATAAAATCAATAAATCATTAAAAAGTAATAATTTTATTTAGTGTAACTTTTCAATTCCACATATAATTTTTTTCATAATATACTTTTGCATGAATTATCTGAAGTCCCCTTACATAAGGAGAAATATAGGAAACTATTCATTGAAGCATTGTTTATAACACACAAAATGTGAGTGAAAAATTATCCAGAAGGAGAACAGATGTGATCTACCCTTATGATGAATGCTAGCACACTATAGGTAGCTGAAATGAATGAATTATCATGTCTTAATGTGGTTAAATCTCAAAACCAAAACATTGAATGTGAGAAGCAAATTGTAAAAGAATATATACAAAGTGATGAAGTGCAGCTATATGAAATCTATCAAATTAATTCCCCAACAATAAAAAGGCTACACTGTAAGAATCCCACCAGTTGCCTTGTTGTCATGTTGGTAAGAGAACAAAGAATGTGATGTGTTCTGAACTTAGTAGGAATCTGAAAACTGAAGAAATTACATATTATAAACAGTTTAGCAGAGCAATTTACATTTGGGATTTCAGACTGGGCTAGCAGTTGCTCGGACATAGTTCAACTGAGGCTTATTCCTCTTTCCTACATAGAACAGTGCAAAATGCCAGCCAGGTATGCCATTTTCACCAATTATTGGTGAAATTACTTTTAAAGCACTCCTTCACTATGTTTTAAGAACCTCTCTTGCATCTTTTCAGTGCTGTTCTGACTGATTTAAGCTTCGGGTTGCCACATAAACTCAAGGCTAGAGCGTAGCCTCAACTAGGCTGACAGAAACAGCCATGGCTGTAAGGCAGGTGCAGCCACCATCTGCTGAAACTGCCAGTCAGACTCCTGGCCGCTCCACTTCCAACCCAAAGCCCTGGTAATGTGCCTGGGAACATTATATTCAATGTTATATATTTTTATATAGTATTGTATATTATCTTTATTATATAAAATTTTCATACTATATATACCCTGTAAAACTCTATCTCTCAAGTAAAACAAAATACTGTTTTTTTTAATTAGGCTGATATGTGGAAATAATCCTGCTGAGGAAAAGCCCGGGACATGGCCTTAGAGTTTGCATTCACACATTTTGGAGATCCCAGAAGCTATCTGATAAGACCCGAGGAGTTTAGTTCCTAGTAAGTATATGAATAATCAGAAATACAAAAGCTAGTCAACGTAATTTTTCCTATGTACACTGTAACCCTTAGGTGAACCACTAAGGAAAAGTAAGTATGTAGCTATACTTATAAATGTGGGCATAAAACAGATTTATAGTGACCGCTCGATCTTTGCAAGACAAGGTGGAAAACAAGGAAAGAAATCTCAAAACCAGAAACAATTAGCAAAATGACAAATCTTAAATCGTACCATATTAAACAGAATAGATTTAAATGATTCAATTAAAAGTTCAAGATTATAAAGTTAGATTTTTAAAAAATCAATCCATTTTGCTCCCCAGAAATCAATGTTAGGAAAATAGAATTTAAAAGTTACATAACGGGCCCAGCGGCGTGGCCTAGCGGCTAAAGTCCTCGCCTTGAACGCCCCAGGATCCCATATGGGTGCCAGTTCTAATCCCAGCAGCTCCACTTCCCATCCAGCTCCCTGCTTGTGGCCTGGGAAAGCAGTCGAGGACGGCCCAGTGCATTGGGACCCTGCACCTGCGTGGGAGACCCGGAAGAAGTTCCTGGTTCCCGGCATCGGATCAGTGCGCACCGGCCGTTGCTGCTCACTTGGGGAGTGAATCATCGGACGGAAGATCTTCCTCTCTGTCTCTCCTCCTCTCTGTATATCTGACTTTGTAATAAACTGAATAAATCTTTAAAAAACAGTCACATAACGATAAAAGATACACTGAAAAATGTCAATGAAAAGAAAGTGGGAACCACTTTTAAAAGACAAAGTACAGGGTCCAGTGCGATAGCATAGTGGTTAAAGTCCTCGCCTTGAACGCCCCGGGATCCCATATGAGCACCAGTTCTAATCCCGGCAGCCCTGCTTCCCATCCAGCTCCCTGCCTGTGGTCTGGGAAAGCAGTCGAGGACGGCCCAAAGCCTTGGGACCCTGTACCCATGTAGGAGACCCAGAAGAAGCTCCTGGCTCCTGGCTTCGGATCGGCTCAGCTCCGGCCATTGCGGCCACTTGGGGAGTGAACCATCAGACGGAAGATCTTCCTCTCTGTTTCTCCTCCTCTCTGTATATCTGCCTTTCCAATAAAAATAAATCTTAAAAAAAAAAAAAGACAAATTAGAGTTTGTTATCAAGTGAGATACCAGCCAGTGTCATCCAAAACTCAGGTCTTTGATCTCATTTCAAAAAATTCAGGAGTGTTGGAGACCAGCACCCAGTGAACAGCAAGCATTCTACTGAGAAACAAAGGTACTCCATAGTCAGAGAGGCTACGTGGAGGGAGTGTCCCCATCTCTGAAGGACATTTAACACTGTATGTGTGATTCAGTGAAAGGGGAAGGTCCTTCCAACAAATTCTTTACATTAGAAGTTAGAAGCCTGGACACAAAATGAAAGAAAACCATCCAGAAAAGGAAACAACAAAGGGCAGAAAACAATGAAGCTCAAAATTCTAACAAAAAAATGGAAAATGAAAGAAATCTAAAATTGATTCTCAGAAAAGATCAATGAGATTAATAACCCTGCAGGCAGACTAAAAAAAAAGACAAACGATCGATATTCAGAAATGAATTAAGTACAGCTACATTTATCAAAAGGGCTGAAATAGTTCAGCTACTATTCAATGAAAAGAGCAATCATTTACTTTAAAACTGAAAAATGTAAAATTAAATATCATATTTTTATCATCAGACATAAAATGCAGCAAACCCATACAGAAAAAGACTGCAGTGAATTTACTAACATCAGGCATTTGGTTCTCTCCATCACAAGGGCAGAACACATCTTTTGGGTAGGCAGATCAAAGATTCCAAAGGGACAACACTGAGAAAGCTTGGTTCAGTCAGCTGAGTAACAGGGACACAAATTGGGTTGTTGGTACTGTAAGTTAAGCCTGAGGAAAGCCATCACATTTATAATTATTTAAAAAAATTTGATTTTTTAAAGATTTATTTATTTTTATTTGGAAGATAGATTTACAGAAAGAAGGAGAGAAAAGACAAAAAGATCTTCCATCCAGTTTTTCATTCTCCAAATGTTTGCAACAGCCATACCTGAGCTAATCCAAATTCAGGAGTAAAGCACTTCCCAGGGCGGTACGGGATCCCAAAGCTTTGGATCATCCTCTGCTGCTTTCCCAGGCCACGAACAGGGAGCTGGATGGGAAGGGGAACACTCAGGCACGAACCAGCGCCTATATGGGATCCTGACACTTGTAAGGAAAGGACTGGCCAGTTAAGCCATCACACCTGGCCCTAAATAAACAAATCTTTTTAAAAAGATGAAGACAGATGACAGTCATATCTGATTTTTAAAAATAACTTTGAAGTTCCTTAACATGAAGTAGTAACTATCAGGAAAATTGTCAAAAATAAAACTGCAATAGGGGCAGCACTGTCACTTAGCAAGTTGAGCCTCTCCACCTGAAACACTGGCTTACCATCCGGGTGTTGTTTCATGTCACAGTTACTGACTTCCTACCCAGTTC
Source organism: Ochotona princeps (assembly GCF_030435755.1). Taxonomy (NCBI): domain Eukaryota; kingdom Metazoa; phylum Chordata; class Mammalia; order Lagomorpha; family Ochotonidae; genus Ochotona; species Ochotona princeps. Next base: position 68,510,985 of record NC_080839.1, read on the forward strand.
CCTGCTATGGCCTGGGAAAAGCAGCGAAGGATTCCCCATGTGTTTGAGCCCCTTCACCCCACTGAGAAAACAAGAGAAACTCCTGGCTCCAGGCTTGAACCTGGCCCAGGCCAAGCCACTGCAGACACCTGAGGAATGAACTATCAAATGCAAGAGCTCTGTCTCTAACTCTTTCTGTGACTCTGACCTTCAAATAAATTATATATATACATTAAATATATTCATATAACTATATCATAATAACATCACATAAACATATGAATATGTTTTGTATATTATATAAACAGTATATTTTATATAAGTACAATGTATCTATGTATTATTTATGTATCTTTATATATTTGTATAAAATAAATCATATCTATAAAACAACAATTACGCAAGGGTAAGGCTTGACTATTTTCCCCTTTCTAAACATACCATAGACTTCTGATACAAATACCATGACAAAACAAGTAAGATCTTAAGTTATTTACTTGCAGGGAGAAACAACACATATTAAGTAGGATCCATCTTAAATAAGCTGTGAAGGTTGCATTTCTTCATGTGGATGACAGATTCAGTGCCAGCTATATTCTCTACTTAGAATCACTTCCTATACCACAGACACTTTGATCCCCCCCCCCAAGTACCACTCACCAACCTTATAAGAAATGAACAGATAAGGAAAACCCATGTCTGACTGGTAGAGACTGAACCTTGATTTTTATGGTAGTCATATGAATTTAAACAGAAATGCTGAAATGTTCAGTATGGTTTGCTTTCTGTAACTATTTTCAAGACAATACGAGGAATGAGCTCAGAATGTTAATTTCCCGGCAACTGCTTTTCCCACTGAACAAGCTGATCACTACATCTGACAAGAGGCTACATAGATTCTTTTATCAACAGACATTTATCATCAAAGAACACAAAGAGACACTACAGAGAATTGCCTTTACCCTAAGAATAGAGACAAACGGGCCAGCAAGACGCCTAATCCTCTACCTATAAGCTCTGGCATCCCAAATGGGCACAGGTGTGTGTCCTGGCTTTTCCACCCCGCATCCAGCTCCTTGTGCTTATGGTCTAGGAAAGCAGCAGAGCATGGCCCAAGTCCTTGTGACCCTGCATCCATGAGGGAGACCCAGAAGAACCTCCTGGCTCCTGGCTTCAGATAGGACACTGGAGAGTGAACCAGCAAATGGAGGATCTTACTGTTTCTCCTTCTCTCTGTAACTATCAAATAAAAATAAATAAATCTGAAAAAGAAAAAAGAACACAAACTAGAAAAGCTTTGACAAAAAGGAGCAAAGCCGACAAAATTATGAATAGTGCTTGCTTTTTTTAAACACATTGCATTGAAAAAACATTGTTATGGTAACATGAAAACCACAACAGTAAACATTGCCCACATCAATGACTGATGTTTCATTTGTGAATGAGGATATGCTCAGGTAATAACATATCCCCAACACAGGAGTTCCCAAACCACATTATCACTAGTTCTCTCTTGTCAGAACGTTAAACCATACACGACACAAATATTTCAGCCAACATGATCAGTTCTAGACAAATCTGAATTTGGTAAAAATCAATTAAAAATTAAGCTTGAAAGTTTCCTGAACAACGCATAGCCTATGGACCTGTATGGACAGGGAGGAGATGAAGGAAACGGAAGGGGTTGTACCCATGATTTCATTTCAGCCATCTAGAAACTGTTACCAGAATACTTCCACTGTAAATCTTCATTACTTTATTTAATTGAACAGGCCACAATCTCATCAAAATTCAGATTCATTTATTTTGACATTTAGAAGTCTCTGATTAATACAGCCTTGTGAGCTTCATCTATGTCATCTTTTAACATACCTTATACTAGGGAAAGTACAGAGTTTGCACCTTAGTGGGTCCACTCACGTAATTCACATCCTTTTGTGGACCATATTCGGCTTCGAAGATGATTTCCAAAACAGGGGAAGCACTGATGTCCCACTTCGTGGCCAGAAGGGAAAGCAGTAAGTGTTGCCACCAGCAACAATACTCACCATCGCAAACCATTATTTAAAGACACAAGCCCTAAGACAAATCTTGCAGTAAGTACCTCAAAGACAATAAAATATAAATCAAAAGCAAAAATGAAGGCAAAATCTAAAAAGCACAAAACACTTGATAATGCTCCTGTAAGAAAAAAAATCAAGCCTACTGTATAATGACTATCTACAGAAACTGTCTTTTTTTTTTCTTGCTGTCATAGCCTCTGGATTGACACAATCTGTATGTTTGTTGATTTCAACACAATTCCGTGTGACAGAGCGGGTCAGTTAGACTATCATGAAGATGATATGGCCCCAGATGTGAACTTACTGTAAGGTGATTATAAAGGGGCACCCCAATGAACCAGCACTGTGGCACAGTGAGTTAAGATGTCACTTGGGCTGCTTCAGTGTGCCGATCCTGCTTCCTGCTAACACATGTTAGACACAACACACGTGGACTCCAGTCACCCCAGCGGGAGATCTGAATGGAGTTCCTGGTTCTTGGCTTTAGCTTGGCCTACCCTAGCTTCTACAGACATTTGTGGAATGAATCAACAAATGGAAGATATCTCTCTCTCTGTTTCTCCCTCCCTCTTTCTTTACCTTTCAAACCAATAAATGAACTCCCTTCCTTAAAGGGAACAATGCTGAGCATGTAGCCTGTCAGTTGGTCACTGTCATCCCAGTGCTGTTGACACTGCTGTCATAGTTCAGCCACACAATACCAGGACTTTAAAAAGTGAACTGATGTTATCTTGAAGCTGCTTTTATCTATACTTTGATTACTTGGTGTGGAGACATCATTTAAATGATCATCTTAGGCTGCTTAAAATAAAACACATCTAAGATTTAAAAATACACTCACTCATATGACCTAACAAAAATGCTGTAGCCCAGCACTCCACCCAGACACCTGAACATTGCTGGAAGCCTCCAGCAGCAAAGGCAGAATTGTAACAACGGATGACGTCAGCACAGAATCCTGGAAAGGTCATGTTTCTCTTGTGCTGAGCATAACTTGACAAGTTGCCTCTTCACATGAAGTAAGCGAATTCACAGTGACAGAGCTGATAACATATTGACATACCTAATACCACCTCTAACACACACAACCTAATATCCCAGAACAACAATAACAACAACAAAATGACTATTTAAATTATGATCTTAGATCATAAGCGTACTGTCATCTTCAACAATGTCGTAATTGCAAAGATGAAGTTTACATAGTCCCCAATATAATCACAGAACACTTCACAGCAGAGGATTCCCTGGTTAAAGCATGCAGATTAATCACTGTGAAAACAGCTGGACTTCTTCCCCTTTCCAGAAAAAGTAGGCCACGGGGAGGGCAGTTCTGCATACACCTAGGTAGCTGCCAACAGGAAGAAATGAGATGTGATGCGATGTCCATTAGGATTTGAAGGGTTTTAATAATGATTATATATGCATTATTCCTTATACAAATGTGCTTCATCATGCATACTTGTAAACATTAAAGTGGAACAATAAATTAAATTCAGACAATTCCACAGAAAGAAACAAACAAAAAAAAAGAACTAGAGTTAGCTGTGCAGATCACAGCATACATTTCCCAGATTCTGGGCACACATGGTGCACAGCTGTTGACTAAATCTGGCCCTTGGGGGCCAGGATGAAAGAAAACACAATTAGAGGTGAAACAAGCAGGTGTTTTCCTTTGTTTGTTTGCTTTCATTATCTGAGTGGGACGAGCAAAATACCTGCCTGTATGGCAAAGCACACACAAGAATTCAAACTCTTCTTCTAATTGTTTTGTCTCCTAATGCAAAGTGATAGTGTTCCTTATGAAAATCACCTTCAAGCTCACAGAACTCAAGAATGAAAGTAAGTCTTTGTTGGGTCTTAAGCTAAAATTAAACTACATTTGTGACACTACATCGCACTGTACCCTATCGCTTAAATATTAAATAGCATTAATACAGAACTTACTCTAGCCCACCTTTTACTTCAGATAACTGTAATTTTCTCATTTCCCCCATCAGAAATAAACTCCTTCAGGTCAGGAATGATATTATTCATTTGTGTTTCAAACACTGATCTTGCATAAATATTTATGGAATGATTTACATCCTGCAAACACACCAAAATATCTGTAGCATGAATCAATTCTGAGTCCCGGAGGGAAAACTCTGAGAACAAGACCTTTTTTGGAATCAGGATATTTGAGACAAGTGTAGTCTATTCACATCGGTAACAAATTGCACTAGCTGGTAGCAATTTAGAGCAAGGAAACAAGGTGGGCACTTCAAGTAAAATCCTCCTTTTTGCACAAACTAAAGGAGGAACAATCACTTTTTTTCTCTCCTTCCTCCTTCATCTCGTATGTCTGTTCCTATTGGACTGTGCTTAACACCAGTTCTGACCGTAAAGCGCTGGGATCCTAATTAGCACATGAAGTGAGGTCGACCTAATGTAAATGTACACCTTACACACATTCACCTGTGAAATCCACAGGCTGCCCATCGCATCTCATAAAGTTTTAGGCAGGGAGTCACATAATGAAACTTTCCTCTAAGTTCTATAGGGGCAGTCAGTATTGGATTAAGCACATGCAGACAAAGGCATTAAAGGGCTGTTAAGTGACTTTTATGCCTTATATATAAAAACATCTATGTGTAAGTACATCCATTTTGTGTATATATGAGAATACTTCAATATGTACATGCCACTCAGTCATATGGGAGACTCAGATGGAATTTTTGGCTCCTAGACTGGGGCTGCCCAGTACTGGATTTTGGGAGCATCTAGTGAATGTACCAGGAGGTGGAAAATATGTATGTATATGTACATGCATATCTTTCAAATGAAAAGATGGATACTGAAAGAAAAACGTGGTATGCATAGATTTCATCAACAAAGTTCTGCACTAAAATAGTCATATTTTCAATTGTTCTCCATTAACCTTAATTTCAGAGCATGATTTTTAGCAAGGCACATAGTGCTCTGAGTATACAAAGAAGGTACCCTAAGTCTGTCTTCAAGAAAATTGCTGGGGCCCGGCGGCGTGGTCTAGCGGCTAAAGTCCTCGCCTTGAAAGCCCCGGGATCCCATATGGGCGCCGGTTCTAATCCCGGCAGCTCCACTTCCCATCCAGCTCCCTGCTTGTGGCCTGGGAAAGCAGTTGAGGACAGCCCAATGCTTTGGGACCCTGCACCCGCGTGGGAGACCCGGAAGAGGTTCCAGGTTCCAGGCATCGGATCGGCGCGCATTGGCCCGTTGCGGCTCACTTGGGGAGTGAATCATCGGACGGAAGATCTTCCTCTCTGTCTCTCCTCCTCTGTGTATATCTGGCTGTAATAAAATGAATAAATCTTTAAAAAAAAAAAAAGAAAAAAGAAAATTGCTGGACTCATGCAAGAGCTAACCTATTTATGTCTAATCCCCTAGAGTGCTTCTCTTTGAAAGTAACTTTTGAGTAAGAAAAGGGAGAGGGTATGCAGGATGACATCTAACTACTCTTAAATTTGAATCACAGCCACAGTTATCCTAGGAATACTAATTCACTAATTTTCAAATTAAAATATGACTGCCATAAAGTTTTATCTTGAGTCAAGTTCAGAATTATTTTCTTAAGTACAATAGGCTGGTGCTTGGATAAATTAAGCTGATGCAGATCTCCCTTTTTGCTGCACTTGATCTACTGTGCCTTCCCACACTGGATAATTACAGGTTCGCTATTAGAGGTACAAAGCTCCTAATCTTCCCCAGGATGATAACCACAGCCACAGTGTCCCGAGGACAGTCGTGAAAACAGGCAGAGAGCAGCAGCACAAGCCGTCCATTCATGTGGTGCGCTGATTTGGATTTTGACACAGAGCATTGTTCTGATTTACTTCAACAAATCTTCAGAGTTTTCAGGGATTTCAACAGCGACTGCAATTAGTGCTCTCCACTGCCTTGACATATTACCTAATCACTACCTCTCCGGCTTTAACAAATCTCACTGCCCTTTAGCTAATTTGATCAAAGACCTCCTTGATGCCAGAGTTGGCAATTTCTACCCCTAAAATATATTATGGTAACGTTCTAATAGTTATAAAATGCCACTTACACCTTACAATATATAAGATACAAGTCCTCAGAACCCTTCACACTCACCAGTTCTTCAATCTTTTCAAAGTTCAGACAAGCAGGGGTGAAGAATCAAAGCGTTTTACTTCTGTCTGAAATTCTCATTTCCACGTTAACCTTAAACACCATGATTACTTTGAAAAGACTCTCTACAAAAGATCTTTCAGACATTTTCAGGTTAATCTCTTTCTATAGATACTAGCTTTTCACTAAACAGCCTGTTACAAACTAATGAGTTTATAACTCAGAATACAAGGGAAAAATCAAAGACTTACATTGGTTTAGTTGCCACTTACTATATTTTTCATAGCTGCAATCAAAGAAACAGGAAGGAGAAAAATACTTAAACACACACCCAATTAACTATGTTCTTATTGGTACTTCAAAAATCAAATATTTGCTGGAATACAGTCTAGACTCAAGAGTCATTGCTGGAAGCACAAATGCTTGTCAGCACTGAATCCTATACTTTCTCTAGGCAATTATTTATGCTGCTTTTTTATATCTTGAATTCTCTTCCTTACTCAGAAAATTCTATTAAGGTTTCAAAGCCATTTCAAATACCATTCACCAGTGAGGTCACAACCCACAATACAAAGACGAAAGGAACTCTTCCCTTCTGTGTTCCAAAAACATTCTTATACCTTTACCGTTTATAATACAAACTCCCACTCACACGTCACCCACCACCAGCACCAACACCACACAGAGCTATAATGAGTTGAAACACACTTAGAGCAACTGAACTGTCAAGGTGTGCATAAGATTTGTTAAACAGAGTCAGGAATCAAACGGTAGAGCAAAGCTCACCATACACTTCTAATGGAAACTACATGGCCATTAAACATGTGTTAAATGTAGTGAGTACTTACCCTTAGGATGCCCGGATCCCACTTCAGGGTACATCAACTTGATCCCCAGTTCAAGCTCCTGAGTCCAGCAAGCTGCTAACTCAGACCCTGAAAAGCAGCAGCAAAGGCTCAAATAATCAGGCTCCTGTCACCTAAATCAAAGACATGTGTGAAGTTCCAGGCCTTGATCCTGGCCAGCACCAGGAGTGAGCCAGTAGTTGGAAGTCAGTTCTCTCTCTCTCTTTCTCTATCCCCCCTCCTTCCCTCCCTTTTTGTCTCTGTGCCTCTAAAAAGGGAACTTAAAAAATAATTTTCATTGTGTTTACCTGAAGTTGGGGAAATTTTCTGATATATTAATTTTTTAAAAGTAGAAAATCAAATTGCATAAAATTTGGAGCATGCATATTATATATTCATATATAATATACATCTTAAAAAACTAAAGAAAGACAATATGCTATAATATTAACCATATACTACAGAGTTTAAAATACTCAAATATATTTAACTACTTAAGATGAAATGACTATGAATTTCCTCATTCCAATTTAATTTTGAAGAGAGGAAGAAATACATTCAGGTCAGAAACTTTCAGAAATCTTTTACAACATAACATAAAAGACACAAAAATGAAGATAAACAATTCTACTTTAAAGAAATAAGTTAGAATAATAGACTGGATGATGCTAATGCACCAACAAGACCTCCACCAGTTCCCCAAACCTGGGATAGAAGAGGCTGTAGGGAAGGGTTAGAGTGAAAAAACTCTATCACTTGTGGATTTTGTCTGCAGTTCTTGTACACACAGTGCAGGATCTTAATAGTTTCTACCTCCTCTCCCATTTACAAGAGCTCAAGCTGAGGCAGGGAAAGGTCTGGAGATGCAAATTTAAGCACCATTTATTCTCAGGTTCCTGCAAACTTGTTCGACTGCTTACTTGTATTGATCTGAGTACACTTGCGTTACAAATTTTTGAACAAAAACCTTAAATCTCAATGTAAACAAGTTAAGAGGTAATTAAATGTAAACAAAACTGTACAGTGAAAGAAAAACTAGGAAAGAAAAACATGTCAGCCTAAGAAATAAAAAGCAACAATTCTCAGTACATACAACGCTCCTAAAAAAAGCAAATATCTCATTAGGAAAATAAATCCTTCTTCTCAACATCTATATTGAGAATTGTCATTGCTTGCTAGGGCTGTCATACAGAACTGCAAAGGCTGGCCACTTAACGGAATTTTACTTCCTGGCATTGTCAGGACCGGTTTCCTCTGAGGCTGCTCTTCCTGTCTTGTAGATGGTTGCCTTGTCTTTTTCTTACAGATAATCAGTCATGTAGGATAAGGGTCTATACTAGTTTTCTCTTTAATTACCTCTTTAAAAAGCATCTCTCCACATTCCTAGGAGCCGGGGGTAGAGGGCAGATAACTGCAACAGAGGATTTTGAAGGAGGGAATACAATTTATCCCAGCACAAGCACTTGCTAATTGCCAAGTACTCTTCCAGGCGCCTCTGTAAAGGAAATAAATTACTCTTGCCTGATGTTCTACTATAGATCTTCAAGACAGACAGACAACAGGCAACAGACAACACAAATGACATATTAGAAGATAATAAGCAGTATGAGAAAAATAAAAAACCAGCAGTTTATGCATTATCAGAATGCATATGGAGGCAATGAGATCTTAAATGGTCAGGGACAAGTCTTTCAAGTAGATGGTATTTAGACAAAAAGAGGGGGCAAAATAAATGGAAATGGCACACATTTTTAAGAGTTGGAGATACTCTACAAACAATCAAAATTTTCAACTTCAACAAAGCACTGCTTAGCATCCAGGGAACTGATGAAAAACAGCTTTTAAGCTAATACCAACTGTTGACCATGTTTTCATGAAAAGGGGCAATGGCAGTATCAACTGTTATAAACTCAGAAGAGAAAAGGAAAAGGAAAAAAGCTTACAAGGAACACAACAAAATGCAGTCAAAGCCAAACTTCAGATGGGCTACAGATCTATTTGTCAAGAACTAAATAAAATGCAAAACATGAACACTCTAAGTGAAGGGAACAAAAATCTGACAATAATGATTGCCTCTGGTCAACGAAGAATCTACAAACCACATTATCTGATGGGAGACAACTAAGGCCAAAAGATGAATTAATTTCTACAGTACACAGGAATGAGTTATACCCTGAGATTTAAAAAAAAAAAAGCCCAAGAAAAATACATAAACAGGAAAAGAATAACTCCCAAGAAAGAAAGCCTGAATAGCTAACAAGTAAACCAAAACACATCCAATATCACTAGTAGCTACTGAAATGTAAATTTGAACAACAGGATACAATCAGAAAAGTTTCTGTGTATTAGTTATCAGTTAACACAGATCAGGGAAAATGACATTTATCTTTTTGGCACTGGCTTATGTAAGTATAATGGTTTCTAATAGTGTCTGTCTAGCTGCAAAAGACAAGATTTCAGTCTTTTTTATGTCAGGATATTATTCCATAATGAATATAAGTCACATGTTTTATCCAGTCATCAGCTGTTGGGTCCTGGGTTGATTGCATCTTAGCTATTGTGAATTGAGCTGCTACAAAAAACATGAGGATACAGGCAACTCTCTCATATTCTGAATTCATTTTGTTTGGATAAACTCCCAGGAGAGGAACATCTAGGTCACATGGTAGATATATTTTCACATATAAAGGAAATCTCTGTACAACCTCCCATATTGGTTACAGTATTTTACGTTCCTACCAACAGATGACTGCAGTATCATAACCCCATATCCTCACCAGCATTTACTGTTTTCTGCTTTCTATATGATAGTTATTCTAACTGCAGTGAGATGAAACTTCCCTTTGGTTTGCTTCATATTTCACTGATGGCTAGTGAACCTGAATACTTTTATTTTTTTCTATCTCTGTTAGCCATTTGAATTTCATCCTTTGAAAAATACCTGTTAATGTTCTGTGACCAAATGCAGTTCTTCGTGGCCAAATGGGCCAAACTGGAAACCATAATGCTAAGGGAAATGAGCCAATCCCAAAAGGTCAGATACCACATGTTTGCATTAACTTAAGAGGATATGATGTTATGTAAAACAGGTTATTTTATGTATATTATGTTATATGTTGTGTATAAACTAAAACTGAAGTGACAATGAGGTGATCACAGAAGATGGTTAAGAAATTGCAATTGTTTTTAACATACTGGTTACTCAATACTATAACTATTAGTTACACAACGAAGTTAATTGTTGCTGAGAGTACGTTGGAGCCTTTAATTGATCGGGTTGATAATCTGATGGTTCTGCCCTCGGACCGGACAGGGTCTCCCCAGCAAGCTGAGGAACTAGATTGGACTATAAGATGTTGGACTCTATGTTTAGTTTATGCTTGCAAAGAGGGAGTCTCAACTGTACTTGATCAGTGGATATGCAACAAGGTGGAATATTCCACATGGGGGGAGGGCGGGGGGAGGGATGGGGTGATTCCCAGTTCCAATGAAACTGTATCACATAATATAATGTAATCAATGAATAAAAAAAATTTAAAAATTAAAAAAAATATTCTGTGACCATTTCTTAACTGGATTCTTTGTTTTGTTATTATTAGATATTCTGGATATCAACTCTCTATCAGTTGCATAGGTTAGAAATATTTTCTACATTCTGGTGGCTACCTCTTCAGTTTGTTGACAGTTTTCTTCACAGTACAAAATCTTATTAATTCAATAAAAATCCTATTTATCCTATTTGTTTACTTTTGCTTTAATTATTTGTGCTGCTGGGGTCTTTTCCCATAAGTCTTTGCCAACAACTTACTTTACACAATGTCCCCCTAATATTTTCCTCTAGTACACTGAAGGCATTAGGTTGTAGATTCAGATTTCTGATCCACTGTGAATTGATTTTTGCATAGGATAATGTAGGAATCTGATTTCATACTTCTGCAAGCAGAGGTTCAGTGTTCCCAATATTATTTGTTAAAGAGATGGTTCCTTTCTCAAGGGAATTATTTTAGCTGTTTTTTTTTATCCTACTTGTTATCTTTACCTAATGGAGTGTTACACCTGTGATTGCAAAGTTAAATGAAAACAGATCACTGCAAAAATTAGAGTGAGAAAGAAATGAGGAAGGCGAGGGTAGGTGGGGAATGTCAGCAGGAGGGATGGGAGGGTGGGAAGCGTCACTACGCTCCTAAATCTGTATCAGGAACACGTGAAATCTGTTTACCTCATACACATTTTCAAATATTTTAAAAAAGAAAATTCTCAAAATAAATAAATAGAACATGTTTCCAAGAGTAGAGCCCTTAGGCACTGCAGAAAGGTATTATTCCCCAAAACTA